>NW_017308380.1:95690-96703 GCF_000935625.1 Nanorana parkeri | reverse complement strand
TGTCGGGCGGGGGGGATGGCGGATGGTAGAAAGGATCTGGCGGCAGCTGAGCCACCAGAATCGCTTCTATGGTAGAGCCGGTGGCCGGCTTTACCATAGTCTGTTTAACCCTTTCAGAATTCAAGATGGGATTATCCCGTCATGGGTCGTGAAGGGGTTAATACAGTGTGTAACAGGAACCATTCTTAACCACAGTCTTCTGGGGCAAATATAGCACCCGACAGTAAACAGGTATTTATGCATTCATGGAATAGAGTCCAGTCTTTGGAGCATAACACAAAACTTCATAACATTAGTCAGGTACGTGAAGGGGTTAATACAGTGTGTAACAGGAACCATTCTTAACCACAGTCTTCTGGGGCAAATATAGCACCCGACAGTAAACAGGTACCGGTATTTATGCATTCATGGAATAGAGTCCAGTCTTTGGAGCATAACACAAAACTTCATAACATTAGTCAGGTACTTTCCTCTATTCCAATGCGGTTTCCAAAAAAATGTCCTTTTCAGCAACAAACGTACCCATGCGGGCTTCAATCCTCCAGCTCACCTAGTTGGGTAACAGTCTACTTTCTTTTAACCCCTTCACGACCCATGACGGGATCATTCCATCATGGCTCTGTAAGGCGTTAAACAGACTCCCGGCGGCTACTCTGCCACTATTTGTAGAGCCGGCGGCCGGCTTTACAGTAGAAACGATTCTGGTGGCTCAGACACCCCTGGCGTGTTTCCCGGCCTCCGCTGCCCCTCCTGCGGTCCCAGGACCAGCATCTCGGGTGTCCGCGGGAAGCTGGGGAGGAGAGCGGCTAACGTCCGTTCACCAATCTTCTCCTAGTTTTTTGGGACAGAGAGCGACGCATATTGCATCACTTCCGGTCCCTGAGCTGTCCTTGCTAGGCTCCTGAAGCCCAATAAGCTATTAAAGTGCGATCTGCACTTCAATAGCTTATTTAGAGTGTAAAGGTGATACCAGGGTCTTTTGGACCCTTAGTATCACCTTAAAGAGGACCTGT
>NW_017308380.1:69982-95334 GCF_000935625.1 Nanorana parkeri | reverse complement strand
ATTGTTACCCCCAATACCCCCTCCAAGGGGGGGGGGGGGGGGCAGAGGCTTGTAAGCCCTCCTATGTGAGAGCAATTAAAGTTTAAAAAAAGTTATAAAAATAATATTTAATAACATAAATGTAAAATAATAAAAAAAGTTTTAAAGTTCCCCGCGAGCATACGCGTCATAGCGTAAAGACACATCAGGTGCACCTAGGTACGACAACGACGATTGCGCTACACATGTTGGGTATCGCCACGCATGCCAGAGTGAGCAATAATTCTAGGGCCAAATATTTACGTGCATCTCAACTTTAATGTGTCATCTATGGACTTTTTGGGGTACTGAACTTTGTTACAATTTCACGGATGCACGCAATTTTTAATCTGGGTATGTTGGCTATCTATTTACTCGTTGTAACCTCATCTTTTATATTATACAAAAAAAAGTTTTATATTGTGTTTTGGGGCACAAAATTTAACTTAAGTGCATTTTTCACAATTGTTGGATTTGATAATAAGTTGCGCTAATGTCGTGCAACATAGAAATTTGCAACTTCCACCGTTTTATTCTACTGGCTCTTGGCTTTCAGAAAATATATAACGTTTGGGGGTTTTAAGTAATTTTCAGGCTTAAAATGTAGATTATGTAAACAAAAAACAAAAAAAAGGCCTTGGTCTTTAAGGGGTTAACATCTCGAGTATAAAATGCTTTTAATGCTGTAACGTTGGCACAGACTTTTCAGAATCAATATGTATTTTTTTCACAGAAAGCAGTATCCTCTCCAACTGTATCCCGCCTAACAGACGTGTCCAAATTTACGGGGTCTCATAAGGAAAGGTTTGACCCTTCAGGAAAAGGAAGAGGCAAAGCTGGCCGGGAAGACTTAGTTGACCAATCCGGATATGTATCAGGCTACAAACATGCAGGCACATATGATCAGAAAGTACATGGTGTGAGCAAATAGGGCAAAAAGAAATCTACACTCTGCTGTTAAATATATCAGTAAAGATTAGTGTTTGAACTAAAATATGGTACAGGATTAGCAATGTTTACACTTTAACACCAGCTGAAATCATGTAGAATAAGAGCAGCACTTCATTACATTCCTCTAAGGCCCCGTTCACATATAGCGAATTGTCGCGCGATTTCCGCCGCGATATCGCGCATTTTTACCGCGCGATATCGCGAGAAGTCGCCGGCCAATGTTATTCAATGGAGCTGTCTTAACTCCATGTCGCGCGTCGCTCGTCGCGGACGCGGTCGCAAGTCGCTTCTACCGGACCCTTTTTTCGGCGGATTTTGCGCGATTTTGCTTTTTTTCTATGGAGCCCGACGGGGAAGGTCGCGCTACCGTCGCTGGATCGTCGCTGGAACGTCGCGCTATCCCGGCCGTGCGGATCCGCTGCAAAAGGTATGTCGCTATATGTGAACGGGGCCTTATGTAAA
Source organism: Nanorana parkeri (assembly GCF_000935625.1). Lineage (NCBI taxonomy): Eukaryota > Metazoa > Chordata > Amphibia > Anura > Dicroglossidae > Nanorana > Nanorana parkeri. Next base: position 93,903 of record NW_017308380.1, on the reverse strand, counting down.
AGAAGATGGCAATGCCGCACAAAATTAACATGCATGCTGGAACTTTTTTTAAAGTTCAATAAAGGCAAATAACATGTTAATCAAATTCTTATGACAGGAAGTAAACACATCTGGGGCCAATTCACACATTTATTAAACCAAATGTTTTATTTGCATTTGTTATTCTTTTCAGTAAACTTAGAAATTTTTGTGTGTGTTTGCAGATCATTTTGCACAATTAAAATGCATGCAAAAATTCACGCAACTGCTAGTGTTTAGAGGCATTTGAGATGCCTTTACCATGCATTCACATTGACTTCTGTGGAGGAATGAAAGCAAAGCACAAACTGATTTCCTATGCCTAGTCACTCTAGTCCCATTATACACCATAACACATCTTACAAATGCATGCATTTTTATATACAGGACTGTGAATGGACCCTAATGCTTCTTACGTAGACTGTTTCATGTCATTCTTCTAAATGCTAATTTATTCTAATATAATTTGTAATTGGGGTCACTTAGTATATATTACTTAATAATGCTGTACAGTAATTTTTTTATTTTTGTTAAAAATATATTTCTATTATCCATTTCAGCTTTTTTGTAAAAGTTGTTTAATAAATATTGATTATTTATCTTAAAATATATTGCATGTTCCTTAATGGTAACTACCCTTCATGATGAACAAAGGGTTAAAACAAGCCTGTTGCAAACTTGACCTGTTTGCTTTCCTCTGTTTAGAATCAAGCAATTTGGGAAGTAACAGGTGATCAGCAGGTTTCTCTGTGAGCTTGGGACCTTGGCATACACTGCTCCTGATTTGCAGTGACTGGATACAGAGGAGGCATCAGAGGTGCCACTTCTTTATTATCACATAGGTATGCTATGAGATAATACCCTATGAGTACTGTATGAGCCCTCTTGCAATAGTAATAATCACATTTGAAAAACATGTAAAAAGCCACATTCTTGTGCACAGTTAGGAAGCACGCACCTATTATGCTACAAGTATTGATTATCCCACTAAACTAAAGAACTGTGAAGATTTATAGAGGGGAATCTATCAAAACTGGAGCAGTTGCCTGTTGCAACTAATCAGCTTCTCTCATTTTTGAAGCTTAACTGAACAAACTGAAGAGAAAAGCTGATTGATTACTATGAGCAACTGTTCCAGATTCTGTCTGCTCAACTTTTTATAAATCCCCCTACTATGTATCACCTATTTACATTTTTGAGAATATTCATTTTTTGGCTCTTTCACAAGCACACGCAATTTTGTGGATAGATAGATTTGTTTATTGATGGGATGGGATTATATTGTTTGTGTACACTAAAAATTATTTTAGCTTAATTTTTGTGAAAATTATAGGCATTTATTTACATTTAAATGTATAAACATTTGTTCAAATATTGTACATATAAAATGGGAACTATCAGCTTTTTATTCATCTGCTTTCAAAAAAAATATATATTTTTGAGTAAATGTTCAAGTCTGTAATGTATTTCAACACATTTTAGTGGATGAAAATATAAAAGCTGATCCAGCAGCAAATTAGTTAAAGGTTCTATGTTTATATCTAGTGATTGATTTTAAGGGCCATGGAAGGTGTTTAAATCTTGTTTATAAAACAACTTTGTTGTACGAATGGAATGAAATGTGAGAACAAAATAAGGGAACAGTATTAACAAACAATAATGTGCACCCAGCCCTGTAAAGTGATCGCGGGATTTCCCGCGATTATCGTACGATAATCGTAAGGTGTGTGGGGACCCTAATTTTCCTTACCTGTTGTATAACTAGGCTGAGCATCTTGTTCACTTTCTCTCACAAGATGGCTACTCACACCATTATTGGTCCCACATTATTTTTAACCTTTGGTATTAATTGCCGTTACAAGAGATGAAGAGCACTGTAAAAAGTGAAAAGTCTGAAGACAACAAATATGTCAAATAAAAATAATTTAACTTTACTGAAATTACTGTGGATTGAAGACATCAAAATGAAACACATTCAGAGCTGGAAAACCCAGTGAAAATTGTCAGGATTGCTTCTGTGGTAAAGCCGACAGTCGGCTCTACAAGTTTAAACAGAGTGCGGGCGGCAAAAGGCATCGGGAGTCCGTTTAAACAGCCCCGATGCTGGCGACGTACACTGTACGTCGTCAGTCACGAAGGGGTTAAAGGGGAAGTTATGATGCTTTTTGACGTTTTATTAGTTTATTATGTTTAAGATGTTTCATATCTGGTTTTACTAAATATAGACAGTATTTGTTTTACAGATAAGAATTTAATACTTGATGTAGGCTTTCCAGAGAACTGGGGGCTAGTGTCACACTTCCCTGTGCCATGATCCGGCACCGGGTTTTGCTTCCTGTCCCAGGTGCTCGGCTTCCTGCTAATCAGATCTGAACCTCTGTTTTAAATCTGCTCGCTCGTTTCTCAGCGTTCGAGCAACGTGTTGTTTGACTTAGCCGGACCCCGTGTGCTATTGTTGCCTTGGATCCCTGCGGATTACTATTTACCTGGTTGGTTCCTTGTGTCTCCTGTCATTCCTGGTGCTCCCTGTGAGATCCTGCTTACCTGTGAGTTCGTCTTTCTCCTGTGTGGCTGTTTGTCCTTTCCGCCTTGCTTCGGTTATCTCTGGATAGCCGTGTTGTGCTGTCTTTCCGTTGTCTCCTTGTGTTCCCTTCCATTGTTGTTTGGACCCCTGCTCCTGTGTCCCTTTGGAGCCTGCACTGCTGTTTTTGTACAGACTTTGCCCTGTCTGTCTTTGTGTCCTGAGCCCCGGTGCTGCAACCAGTTCCCCGAGTCTGTGCAGGTGCCTAGAGGGCCGCAACCTGGAAGGTGTCCAGCAGCCAACCATCCTCACCATTAGAGAGGCTCTGTGGAAAAACCTGGCCCTTCTTAGATCCTGCACCTCTAGTGCGTCCCTGAAAACGCACAGACTTAGTCCCCAAGCTTTCTGTGATCAGCATTCCAGACATCACCCCAGCCAGCAATCCTAACCCACTCTGCACCCAGAGCTCACACTAAGCAGTGCCCCGGGCCCCAGATCGTGACAGCTAGCTAAAGACAGAAGCACAACAGAAGCGGCATGCCTTGGGAAGTATTTGTCTGATTGTGCCTCTTATCATTTAGTTTGAGCTACTGAGCTCTGTTAAGAAGAAGCAGCTCTGGGGCCGAGCTTTCATTAGCCTTTGACCAGCTTATGTATCATTTTGTGTTGACTTTTGTGATGCTTACACCTATTAAATTCGGGGGCAGTACTTGTGGCAGTTGTCTGGTAGGCTAGTTCCTGAGCTTAATTTCAAACTTTAATTGGAGTTGTCCCGTGCTAAAAAAATTGGAGAGAAAGAAGAGGGTCACTGACCTGGAATAAGTAAGCAGATCATGTGTGCTCACTTGCCTCATGCTTATTACGGATAAGAGAGCCAATAAAGGCCTGAAGCCAAAGAATCAACACAACAGCCAGGCTACTAGAGAGCTCAGAGAAGTTCAACAATAACAGCCTATGCACTGTGCTGTAAATGCAAAGGCATTGTTTTGTAAACACTAGTTTAGGAGTATCGGGCTTAAAATGCTTTTAAATCACAAGCATGGGGGAGATTTTTGTGGCCCTTAACTATTTCATTACTGCCATACATATTTAGATAGTGGAGTGTTGGCTGCAGTGTTCTGAGTGTTTACATTGTGTGCACACAGAATGCCTATGATCAATTATTTTTGTACACCCTCTGTATATCATAACAAATATGCTGTGTAATCACAATTGTATATTTGAATCGGTCTTTAATAATTTTGTTACTAGTAACTACGTAATTGGGGCATATTTATAAAGCAATGAATGTGAGATTTATCAAAATTTCACTGCAGATGAATACTCCGGATACATTTGTTTTAAATTACAATTAAACCAACTGTACACATTTGGTGAATGTCACAAATATCCCCTTCTTACATGAATGCTACATGAGTTACTTGTATGAAAATGTGCAAGTGTGAATAACTGAGTATTTTGTCTAATGTAAATTAGATTCTACCGTTCTGAAGTCTAGCTGATGGCTGTTTTAACTTAGTTTATTGAAGGGAAAATTCTTTTTTTCAGTTTTCACACATTTTGAACATATTCAGTAAAGCAGAGAGAACATTTAAAGTTGTAACCCATGACAAAAATTCCAAATCACTAAAATTCCTTCATTACTTTCTCCATTTCTAACAAATTATGGGCAAATCTGCCTCGGTTCAGTTCGCCAAGGTTTCAAACTTAGAGACAAATCCTATTAAAGATGAATCTTTACTGGCCATTTTTTAGTGCTAATAGGAAAACGACTGTTAAAAGAAATGGGAAACTAGGCACTGCTATGGGGGGACATGTATCAATGCAAGAACACCACACAGCAGAGAAAGGGTCTTTTCTTATGGCTTCAATTAGCTTGACTTACATACACTGAGTGGCCAGATTATTATTACCACCCCATCAGTACTTAGTTGGGCCACCTTTTGCCTTCCAATACTGCGGCGATTCTTCTTGGCATTGACACCATGAGATGTTGGAAGGTGATGCGAGGAATCTGACACCATGTCTGATGAATAGCACTGTCCAGTTCTGTGAGATTTGATGGTTGTGGAACCAGCTGCCTGATGGCTCTTTCAACTTCGTCCCACAAATGCTCAATTGGATTGAGATCTGGTGATTGTGGGGGCCACCTAAGCAAGGTAAAGTCTCCCTCATGTTCTTGAAACCACTCCTGCACAATACGAGCACCGTGGCATGGCGCATTGTCTTGTTGGAAGAAGCCATCTCCATTGGGATACGCCATCAACATGATAGGATGAACTTGATCAGCAACGATACTTTGGTATGTTGTGCTATTCAGACAATGTTCCACACAAATTAAAGGGCCCAAATCATGCCAGGAAAACATGCCCCAAACCATAACACTGCCCCCACCAGCTTGAAGGGTTGTACTCATGCATGTGGGGTGCATGCTTTCATGCTGTTCCCGCCAAATTCTCACTCTGCCATCTGCATGATGCAACTGGAAACGTGATTCATCGGACCACATGACTTTTTTCCAATGCTCGACTGTCCAATCCTTGTGTTCCTGTGCGAATTGGAGACGTTTTATCTTGTTAACTGCAGACAGCAAAGGTGTTCGAACAGGCCTTCGGCTTCCATATCCCATACGATGCAGTGTACGGCGAACAGTGCGTTCAGAGATCATTTGAGAGGATCCCTGATTAAGATCTGCAGTAATTTGATGCACTGTTGCCCTTCTGTTGTCTTGTACCAGTCTTGCCACTCTCCGTTCTGCCCTAACATTGACTAGTCGCTGACGGCCACAATTCGCACGTTCAGACCCAGATTTTCGGCTGACAGTCCAGTCTTTAAACACTTTAACAACAGCTGCTCTTGAACATTTAACGAATTCTGCTGTTTTGCTGATACTCGCTCCATGGCTCCGAGCGCCAACAATCATCCCACGTTCAAAGGCTCTTAAATTGCGTTGTTTACTCATATCTTCAGGGGAAAAACATCACTTCTACTGTCGTGGTAAACAACCTGCTTCCCTACTTACAATGGCCTGGCCCTCTAGCAACTTCAGCGCAAAATTAAAGCTAATTTGCCTACAAACGTCAGGTGGTCATAATAATCTGGCCACTCAGTGTATAGCAGAAGCACCCCTAGCTGATTTTAGTTTTAGCAGCGGAACATGATTTTTCCTCAAACGGTAACAGACCTGCTTTGATCAAGAGATACAAATTGGCCAGTAGTTTGCTGTGCTTGTCCCTGTTTTCCCCATAGAAAAACTATCTTTTTGCTAGCAAATTTCTGTCAAGCCCTCACAAGTTGAATACATTCAGGTGTTTTGCTAACTGTATTAAGAGACAGCAGTGTAAAATTGGCCAGCACAGGACAATTTTAAAAAGCAGGGTTAGGCCCACATTTACTAGAGACAAAAAGCACGGGCTTGGGTTTTACTACAAGAATTAAGATACTGCAGAGGCTACAGCAATGTAAAATTGTCCATCAGCAGGACAGTTTTTAATCAGGGATAATAGGGCTGACTGGTATATGCCTAACTTTTATTTTACCTATGGGGATAGGGGGGTGTGGTGAATGTTATAATGTGAAGTTCTTAGGTTCTTTCACCTAGTTTTTTTCCTTTGAAACAATGCAGCAGTGTTCAGTGAACAAAACGCAGCACCGGGAACAGATGGTCAGAAACAAGTAAACGCTCCACTTTGAGAACCCTAAACTTAAAAAAGGCCATAGTAACATAAAATAAAAAACCTACAAAAGAAATAAAGCCTCCAAACTACCATCCTGAAAAAAAGCCCACTTTTTTAAAAGGAAGCATTGCAGCACAACAACAAAAGAGGTTTCGCCTGAAATAAATATTCTATCAACATAAAATGAAAACCAATATACCCCCGAATGAAATGAAAACCCCCTGAAATTAAAGCTCACTTTATTTAAAGTGAGGGTTTGCAGAAAAAGAAGTTTACTATGGATTGGACAGCAGCCAAAAGTGACAGCTGACCTCAGATGAACCACAAAATAAAGACAAAAAAGCCCCTAATAAGAAAAAAAAAGGGGCCAAAGAGCTAGCAATCAGAATTAGAGTACAGTTTCCTAACTGACCTCTTTCCGTATGCAGTTTACCAGCTTTCCCTGCAACAGATTCCAAGTCACTGACACTATGGCTGCTATGTGGCTTTTATAGTGAGGGGCTGGCCTATTCAAAAGTCCTCTTATTGGCCCTTAGAAGTCTGCATTCGTTCAAATGTCCATGTAGTACATTATGCTTTATAAAAAAAATTCTCTCGGGCGAACCTGCACAGAAATTCAAAAAAGGACCACGAATATCAAATCTGCAAATTTTGCTGAAAACCCATGGCAGCTGCAAACCCAAACCTCATCCCTATAGCTGACATTGAACACATATACAGATCAGGAGTTCCGACTTCACTGACTTTCCTGAACTACACACTTATTGCCGAACAATATCTCAGGGAGTCTGAAAGCCAGAGATAATCTTGCACCTGTCATTTTCAGAAGGAGATCAACAATGTCAGCACCTGCAGATTTTCTCTAATCATTGAATTGACTTTCCTTTGCAAAAGACTGAAATCCATGGGATTCAAACAAACAATGAAAAGCAAAACAAATGGCAAACTCACTCATCAACTCATAACCAGCTTTCAAGCAAGGTGCACATGGAAGGGCTTTAAATAGTACAACAGCAAAAAGTTTCCCAGCACACTCACCAGCCAGCATGCCAAAAAACCTGTCTAACCGGTAAGGTTTAAAAAAGTTTTATATACACGTCTCCTGCAGAATATGTGAAAGCCGCACCACCTCGTCAAGGCCCTTCTGTGTAGTGTGGTCCTTACTCTAACCTATGAGAGTCTCCATCTTAATGCACATGTAGCAAAAGATTAATTTGGTGCCAGGAGGCAGCCCAACCTCCTTGAAGGCACAGGGCACACAAGAGACACGCCACATCACAACGGCAGCTGAGACCCCCAGTGTGTCACTGCACCAAATCAGACAAGCAAAACAAATGGCAAATGCACTCATAACCAGCTTTAAAGCAAGGTGCACATGGAAGGGCTTTAAATAGTACTTACCGCTCCCCTACAGCCTTTCAAAAGGGGACTTTACCTCACCTTCTCCTCGCTGGATGAAACCCAAACCAGGTCAACATTGTTCGGGCTCTCGGACAAAGATCCGCCAACCTCCCAATATCCTCCAACACCTAATATCCTCCACTACCTCGAAAAGATCCCCAAGTGACTCCAACCCTGCCAGACCCGTTGACCCTCGTAGCCCTGCACCCAAGATGGCTCCAATTAAGAGTTGGCACCCCAGGTGACCTGTTGCCAGCACGCTGATTTCTTCCATTGCAATCTGCGACAGTCTCTTTCAAAGCATTATTGATGTTGTTATCCTACCAGCTGCTTGCTGTCTCAATGGACGTTTTGTGTCCTCCCGATTCTGTGCGTTTCTATGCTGCACTGATCGGCCTCCTGATGGAACTTGACCTCATGAGACCCGGAAGTAGTCACCTTATGTTGTGATTTCACTGCTTTGCCCTCTCAGAATGTCACATTTGCTTTGTAACAGTATAGCCTTATGTTTTGCAGTATATATGCATGTCGATCTTCGCACACATATACACATACCTCTTACGATTACATCTGCATCTATATAAGCATATCCCCTCTTTCCACAATGGAGCTATTGTCAATATTTAACGCGCGGTTAAAATATTCCCTCTCTACTTTAATTCCCCCCACCCATACTACAACTTACTATTGTTATATCTATACTACTCACTAACGCTAGGCCCCTAAATCTCAAACCTGTGACCAAAACTTGTCCCAAGTGCCTTAAACATTGTAACAATGTATTAATGGTTATCACTAATCCCTCTTTATAATCCCTACTTTTGGCGAAATTTTAACCTACCTGTTACTGTGCCCCACTTATGCTTTATTGGATCGTCACTAACTGCTTACAGTTGTTCCAAACAATTTGCTTTTATTCCTATGTTTGATTCTCTCTCTCTCTCTTCTGTTAACATCTAAATATGACTTAACAGTTAATGTGATTCCGATTTCCACTGCAATACCCAATGTCCCCCTATGCAATATTTATGTTATGAATGTCTTACCACCTATTCAGGTATGCCTGGGGGAGTGACCAGGCAAACCATCTATTTGGATGGTTTGGGATAATTATTTTCTCCTTTCTCTACAACCTCTTTTTTTTTTATATTAGCAAGGGGACAATGCTCAGGGGGAAACCAGAACAGGTAGATAATCAGGGCCGTAGATAATTTTTTTTTGGCCTGGTGGGGTCTCAGGTGGCCTGGTGGGGTCTCTGGTGGGCTGTGCGGAGTCTCTGGTGGCCTGGTGGGGTCTCTGGTGGCCTGGTGGGGTCTCTGGTGGACTGGGGGGGTCTCTGGTGGACTGGGGGGGTCTCTGGTGGGCTGTGTGGAGTCTCTGGTGGGCTGTGTGGAGTCTCTGGTGGGGTCTCTGCTGGGCTGTGCAAAGTTTTTTTCATTTCTTCAGAACGCTGTTAAACGGCCAAGAGTACGTGCCCCCCTCTGCTCTCCCCTCGCTAGCCACTGCCAGGACACTCTGGGGAGGGGGGGAGGGGGGTTGAACCCCCCTAATCTACGCCCCTGTAGACAATGGGGTAATAATGTTTGTTAGCAGGGTTGGCCCATTGTCTACCTGTTCTGGTTCTCTTTACTTCCCTTCTCCCTCTTACTCTTCCTCACTATATTCTTCACTCTCTTGCTCTGCTGGCCATGGGTGGGATGTTTTTTTAAATTTTTTCAAAAGTCATCCTGCCCTACAAGATCCTCTCCTCCCTAGCTATTTCTCTTGATTTTAATCATGCCTCTAAAAATACTTAGCCTCAATTCCCCAAACAAACGGCGCGCGCATTTCGATTTTTCCAGACTTTACATGCCGACATTGTGTGCCTTCAGGAGACGCATTTTTCAATTCCCTATTGTTTTTATGGCCAATGGACCCTCTAAATGCAGGGGTGTGCTCATAGGTCTAAGAAGATCTCTCAATTTTGAGTGCAATTCTGTCCGTGACCCAGCTGGCAGATACTTCATCTTAACAGGCCTTCTCCACGATACAGAAATTACCCTGGTATCTTATTATGCACCCAACAGTAAACAAACACCTTTTTTCACTCATCTTTTGTCCGCCATTCGTTCACATTCTATTGGCACAACCATTTTATGTGGCAACTCTCATCTCAGCCTTTTCCCTCATAGGGACAGATCCCAAGACTCAGCCACTTCCATGCAATCTTCGTCAATCTTTAGAAATCTTCTCTCGCATTACTCTCTCATTGATTGTTGGTGAGAAAACAACCCTTCAAAATTGGAATATACCCACTATTCCCATCCCCATGATATATTCTCTAGGATAGACCATATCTTTGTTCCCATTCTCTGATTCCCTCCATCTCTCACTCTCATGTACTCCCAATTCCCTGGTCTGGCCATTCCGTTTCCCTTTTTCTTTATGATTTTACTCCCCATCATGCTACACCTTCTTGGACGCTTAGCGATTCCTTTCTTAATGACCCTAACTCCCGCCCTCATTTCATCTCAGCTATTCAAGAATATATTGAGCTAACACCAGATCTTGTTCACGCAACGCCAATGTGCTTGAAATCTACTATAAAGGTTATCCTCCGATGGTACATGTTCCCCACTAAGATTGCCTCCTTTATACCTCAATACTCCAATGTTTGCATGTTTGAAAATAGTTGTTGACAATCTTATCTGTTTTGCTGTAGTTAAATTTCTATAAAAATTTTAAAAACAAAAAACAATAAGAAAGGACGTTCCTTTTTCAGAGGAGAGAAGATGTCAGCTCTTCCATGGACACTAGCAAACAAACACCCTGGGAGTAGGAGTGGTTATACTGGGCTGTCCTTACAGATTTGTTTTGCCATTGTTCAGTCTCCTGAAGCAGTATAACACAATGTACCTGAATACTTCATTCTGTGTCCTTTATTATATGTTTAAGAAAGGATAATAAAATCTAACAAGGGGAACACTGCAATGCTTGACAGACTAAATGGAAGTAGTGTTGCGTGTCAACAGCAAAATCCAGGTAGTATTGAGGGGCAGAACAAATTGGGATGTGCAAATATGCATCCTTCATGTCCACAGAGGCCAAAGAATCTCCAGGGTGAAGGGATGTGATGAGTGGGTAGATTCCAAACAGAAGTTTTGGACTTGCAGGAAATTGTTTAGAATCTTCAGATTGAGAATAGGGCGGACCCCCACTTTGTTTTGGGGACAGTCAACAGGAACTGATCTAGGGCAGCGAAAACATGTTAATCTTTGAGGAGATCTTGACTAAAATCACAGCAGGACACGAGATGGAGGCATGGAGCAACATCCCTGTTTGTAACCCTTGGTTACAAAGCTCTGGACACAGGCATCAGAAATGTCGAGAACATGCTCCTGCTAATAAAAAAGGAGGTGCCCTTTCATTGTGAAGAAGGCTTGTTACCAAATTTTGTGAGCCTGGATTTAAAATGAAACAGAGTCTGGCTTGGAACCTGAGGCCTGGGAGAGATGAAGGGAACTTTTTTTTTAAAGAAGGGAGCAGAGGATTTTGCTATTTGGGGCTTGGACTTCATGAGATAAGAAGACCCAGAGTCCCTAGCCACAGATTTCTACCACAAAGATAAGGTCCAATGTACCACCATGATGGGAACAGCAGGTTACACAGCAAGGTCTGCAAGGGCAAACAAAGCCTGCCACGTGGTCCTTGAAAACAGTGACAGTCTCTACAGGGACTATTAAAGTCTTGTTTAAACAAGAGAAGGCTGGGATGGGGACAGCTTATTTATTTCATCTTCAGGGTGATCCTCGATTCTTCCTCGGTAAGTGCAAAAGCAGAAGAAAGTCAGAGGGGGACACTAAGGGGGAAGGAGAAAGGACCCAGTTGTGCCCTCTATTGTCTGAGGACTAAAGTAGGTCAGATAATTTTCCTATAAAATGTATCCATTACAGAAGTAAAGGGCAGCAGCACAAGCCCCATGTTAACCCTTACAAAGACAAGGGGCTGCTAAACTGGAAATCTTTTTGCGGGGACTGGGCCCTGGCTTACTTGCAATTTAGTGCAGCTGTGACCAGACGAACCACAGCAATTAAAAGGGGGACATGCCCTATCCAATCTTCTCCTCCCTGCGGGCATACCCCCCCCAAAGGTTCTTCAGGAACAAGGCTCCACCAATATGGACCACGACTCGCACAGCACCCTGCAGCAACCGCATGTGCTGCACCAAGTACCAAGGTCAGTGCCCCATGTAGGATCCAGTACCCGGAGTTCATTACCGGCTAGCCTCACATTCTTTTTGGAGGGATCTGGGTACCAAGGCTCAGCAGAGGGGGAAAAACGATCTGGGTAACTGCTGAGAGGCAGTGCATTGGCTGTGAGCAGTTTAGGGAAAACCTGTTGGAAGAATCTTTGCAGAAAAGGATATGCTTCTCTCCGATCAGAGAGAAGGCTTCCACCGAAGGACACTAGTAAAAAACTAGGGCCGACTGGGCTGCCCTTACAGCTTTGATTTGTCTGTGTCCAATCACCTGAATGTAGCCTCATAAAAAACCCTTTGGTTCCAAAGTGAACTCCTTTGTGAGCTTTACATTTTAGCCTTGGAATTTAGCATGAGGTAATGGTGACTTGCATCACCGTCATTGCTGAAACCGTGACCCCGTATCATCACATGAATTTCCTCACAAATTCCCACATTATGCCCATATTCTTAGTACGCACCACAATAAAAGAGTAGTATCAACTAAAGACATCTTAAATGTTTTATTAAGAGCCTGATTACAATCTGCATAAAGCAAAAATCACATGACAATTATTTGATTTGTTTCACTTAAACAATCATTTAAATTACAATCCTTTGTCAAGACATTCACAGTTGGGTATAAAGCCCCTAAACCCAGATACAACACTGGGAATCTCAAAAAAATATAGGGGTGACCAAAATCATATTTTACAACATTTCCTTTAGAGCAGAACAGTTACCTTTGTTTGGATTGTCACTTTGTAAATAAATATTCCTGTTTAAAATGTGTTTTACTTTTAGACAGTATAGGTTTGTCCACAAATTCCACAGTGCATTTTCCAGTATCACAAGGAGAATGTTCAAGCTCCAGTACCGTGATATTATTTAATGAAGATGTTGTTAAAATATGCATAGGAACGTACAATGTTACTTGAGGTCCTCTAGCCGGCCAGTAGCGACCCAGATTGAAGCCATTGATCCAAATCTGTCCCTATAAAATAAAAAGATAAATTAAATCTTATATCTTTATAAATTAGTTTAAAAAAAACACAAATTAAAAAAATAAGGGTATTAAATGTACAGTCATGTGACTGCAAATCCAGACTGCAAATGTAGCTGTATGAGACCTTCACAGATATGTTCTGGGACACAAGCTAAAAATTACATGAGATTTTAGTGATCGGCGTTACAGAAAAAAAAACATTTTTAATTTTGCCTGGAGATTATTAATAAATGTAGCTGCATGAGACCTTCACAGATATGTTATGGGACACCCGTTGCATGTAGTGGGCAGGATTGATCAGAGGGGCTGAAGCAAAGGCAGGGAGGAGAGAAGTAGCTGCTGGGGCCGCCCCATGTTGCGCGTTTCTTCATTTGTATGCAGTCAGCGGAAACATTCAGTACTGATGTAAAGGCAGGAGGAGAGAGGAAACTCGAGGGGAGGGTCTAAATGTGCCTATAATGAATGCAGTGAATGAGAAGAGGAAGCTGCTGGGCACCCCAACACCAGAGATCACTTGCTGAACTGGGAATGGGCAAGATCAACAGTGTAATTGCAATGAAATGGCAAATAACTTGAAACATTACCATAATAAAAACAAGTGCTTTTCATTTTTTGGCTGGAGTTTCACTTTAATTAAACAAATACTGCTATATCTCTCCAAGTAATTAAACCGTACCATATTAGAAGCACTAATGTCTGCTCATTAGAAGCGTCAAAATAATGGCCTTTGGGAACACACTTAAACTTCAGCATTCTTCTTGTAATCATTAAACCATCATAATTGCTGCTTTGTTATTATTGGATTTTTATAGCATCTTTGATGGTGTTAATTTAATGTTTGAATACAACATGCTTGAAATTAAGACACCTGAAAGAACATTGTGCACTACACTTTTGGTTTCTCATAAAGCAGAACTTTACCCTAAGGGCCAGTTCACACCAATTACAGTTCATTCCAGAGCAGCAGCTGCTGGAATGCACTCTAATCGCACACTAAACTCCCCCTTTCATTCTGGGGCGAGAGGGTGTGTGGCGGTGCATTGAAGTCAATGGCCCCACAGCCACGCCCCCGGCCTGCTGTGTGATCGGACGCGTGGCAAAACATTGCCTGCGTTCCGATGCAGTTTAAACGCAAAAGATTTAGCATGTCTGTCCTGGGGGACCCTTAGTGAGAGAGGGAGAGGAGGTAAAGTTGTAGAAGAAAGTGAAGGTGTGCTGAGACAAATGGGAGAAAAACCAGGAAAGATAAGAGTCTTGGAGTCCAAGGGAGTAGTAACCATTTTTTTAAAGCAGCTAGTAAGTCGTGATTTTTGGGAGGGCAGTTTTCAGTGTAGTGTTGCGGGCGAAAGATGGACTGTAGGGGGTGGTTAAGAAGGTTGTTTAAGTTAACCTTTCTGACCTCGTTTTCCATATTCAGGGTGTTACAAGAAACATTGTCACATCACACCACCACCCCCACTTACATAAATTGTGAGGTTTTTCTCCCTGCAGGCTGCTGTAATTTTTGGAAAATGGCATCCACCCACACCGCTGCATCATCAAATCACAGATCCTTTGACAGACTCTGCGAATTGAGAAACTACAAGACTGCTGCAAAGGGACATCTATTTCTCAATGGAATACAAGTGTGGCAATGTCATTGACATTCACTGACATTTAACATCATCTGTTTTTGAATGGCAAATAGTGCTTCCATAACAAACAAAAAAATATGCACCCTATTTAAACACAGCAAATCTTACATTTACCACATATTCAACAAAAAAACAACTTTCATTTAAAGAGTCTATCTTTTTGAAATTAAATAATAAGTTAAGAGTGGGTTTCAACAGCATCCTGTAGTAATGCTACTCCATATTTTTGTGTGCTAGGCTGCTCATTTCTGTGTGAAGATCTTTAGCATTTAAAAATAGCTTTGGTGAGAATGCAGATCTACTGGTTGGAATTAAAATAAGTGAGGAGGCACCTCGAAGGCAGATGTCATTTTTCATAAAAGTCTAAAGAAATAACTTTTTTGAAATGTGCTCGGATGGTGAGAGGTAGTGCTTTGTTGTGGTTACCATAACCACACCATTGTCTACCATTTTGCAAATGATGTACTAGGGCTTCCTACATTTTATTCAGTTACATGCACTGTATTTTATTGCAACAGTTCTAGGTGCTGTACTGAAGTAACATGGACATTAGAACATGAGTCAATGTAACCTTTACCTTTGTCCACCCAGGAAATTTAATGAATGTATCCTGGGGTAAGTCTGGAATGCCACTGGGAATAAAAAGGCTGCCTTTGTAAAATGTTGGTGATGTACTGTTTGATGTCTTCATAGAAGAAGTTTCCAGCAAAAGTCCATTGATTACTGCAGTGTCTATATCTAAGGGATACTGTGTCCAGTTAGCCAGAATTTCTCCATCAAGAGTCAGGTTGGTAAGCAAGCCCTAAATAAAATAAAAATGTTTTTTAAAAAACACAAAAATGTAGTAAAGAACATAGAATTTTGTTTTTAATTAAAACAAACTGTTTTAACAAATATAAAAGTGGGAAAAAAATGTTTTACAAGATGGTTTCACTAATGAAAGGGATCATTATTGGGTAGCCACCCTCCTGGATCCATGAAGCTAAAAAAGCAGATCTGCTCCCACCATCCCTGCAGCTTGTGTTTTTGCATTTAGGCATGCTGGCACTACCATCAGACTCTGGTGCCACTAGCCAATTTTTACCCAACCAAACCTAAGGGCTGTAGCTGTAATGGTTTTAGGATGACGGCTGCCTGTATCTTTATTTTTCTCATACTTAAACATGTTTTTACTGCTCCCCAATTGTGATGACACTGGTAAACTTTTGCCCACTCAAACTTAAAGTCTGCACCTGTTTTGTTTTTTTCAAACATCACCCTGTGGCTTGCGTTTTCTGCTTTTAAGCTCGCTTGCCTTGCCATTAGACTGTGCAAGTTCCTGCCATGCCATAAAAAATTGGAAATATGGGAATAAGGGGTACAGAAATGTGGAGTACTAATGTGACGTGCTTTGGGTGCACACTGTTTTTGGTGCACCCAAACTAAAAGAAAACAAAAAAAGGAAATACCCCAATTAAAAGAAGAAAAAAAACAGCAGAAGCTAAGGGGTTAACAACTGGCTAGCAATCACTCACTTGTTGGTGACGGATATTAGTCATTGAAATGACACTTGGGCACAATTAAAGGTGGCATAAAGAAAAGTGCACTCCAGAACTGCAATAAACACAACTCAAGCACAGTTTATTAAATCACCTACATCAATCTGTCCTTATTGAAGAAGCTCTTTCTGACCAGCTCCCAGCACTCTTATAGTAAGGGTCTGCTTTATCCAGCTCCCACACCATATTGACTGGTTTGAGTCTCCTGATCAAAGGTCAAAAGGTGCACAGCAAGCATTACGATTCAGCCCCAACATTTGCCAACCACAAGTTTGACAGAAACCCACACATTTTCAGTTTGAAAATTTGGTGCAAATTCAAGTTCATCCCAAATCTAGATCTCATTTAAATACTACTAATTCAGATATTCTCTGATCAACTGGCTTGATTCTCACTGGACACTGTAAACAATGCAGGAGATGTTACTCCAAACTTTGGGCTGTTAGAAAAAAAAAAAGCCACTAATGGAAACAAGCTGTATCTTGTTCACCTGTAGATGGACCTAAGAGTTACCCCACATGAGGTCAGCCTCATTCTGTTAATGTGTATACAACTAAATTGCAAGGTTTGGGATTTCAAAATAGTTCCTGTTTTTACTGATTTAATAATGCATCTTTCAAGCCTGGATGAGCCTCAAACTGCTCATAGACATGAAATAATTTGACACAAGTCTGCAGATGACCACAGATTAGATACCACTGATCAACTGATCTCAGGAAAAATAGCAAATTGGCTATATTGAACATATTCTTACTAACATCTCTGCCAATCTTTATGAAGATTGGTGGTGCATACAAGCTTGTAAATTAAATACATTTTGCACCTTACCCAAATCTGGTTCAGGCTTATAAAGTAATACATACCGGTGAAACTCAAATAATTAGAATATCGTGCAAAAGTAATTGCAGTAAGTGCTGCAAAAGGGGTCCAAACCAAGTACTGAGTACATATGCATGCTTGTACTTTTCAGAGGTCCGATATTGTTCTATGTACAATCCTTGTTTTATTGATTGCATGTAATAATCTACTTTTTTGAGGTTGTGGCTTTGGGGTTCTTGGGGTTTTCATGAGCTGTAAGCCATAATCATCACAATTATGACAAATCACGGCTTGA
This sequence comes from Nanorana parkeri, assembly GCF_000935625.1. Classification (NCBI taxonomy): domain Eukaryota; kingdom Metazoa; phylum Chordata; class Amphibia; order Anura; family Dicroglossidae; genus Nanorana; species Nanorana parkeri. Next base: position 76,778 of record NW_017308380.1, on the reverse strand, counting down.
ACTATCTTGCTTTGCATGTAATGAGTCTATCTCATATATTAGTTTCACCTTTTAAGTTGCATTAGTGAAATAAATGAACTTTGCATGATATTCTAATTATTCGAGTTTCACCTTTACACCTATAGGTTTCCCACACTGATGCAACTGTTGGCTGTAACATTTTGTTACAGCCAACAGACCTGAAACAGCCTTCAGATTGGTTCCACAACATCACCTGATGTTTTCACTAAAAGCCCAGAAAAAGGGGAGACGTAATCCCCAGAGACGTGTTGGCTTTTTTCTTTCCACCTATTACAAATAAAAACCTCTTTCTACAAATTACTCTTCACTTAAGACGTTCCTCATCCCACACACATGTAAAAGAAGACAGAACATACCTTCTGACCGCAACATCACTAGTGTATTTGTAATGCAGGGATAGGTAAACTCCAGCCCCCCAGTTGTGGTGAGACTACAAAGGGTCAACATTTGCCTGTAATGGGGGAATTCAGAGGAGAGAACCAGTAAGAGCTTTGGGGGACCCAGGAGATCAACACAACTGGTTTCCCCTCTGGACTTCAGCAGTTTTCAAAGCTTTGTAGAGGAATTCAGCGGCAGAGGGAAAGATAAGTATGCCCTGTCTTCTTTACCAAGTATGGATGGGTTTTAATTAGGGATTCACCGATATATCGGCCGCCGAAACATATCGGTCGAAAATGGCACTTTTGGCATAATGACGAAAGTGCCATTTTCCTGTCGATAGATCGGCGCATTCCCTGATTTCTTTCCTCCTCGCTGGGCGCTGCTCTATGTCCCAGCCGGGAGGAGAGAAACTGTGATAGCCGGCCGAGCGCTGCGGGAGGAGAGCGCAGTGAGTGTCCAACGTCTCCTCCCACACCGCTCAGCCGCCCATCATACTCGGCGATCAGTGATCACTGAGTGTTTGTAGATAATTGAGGACATGGTATGTTAACTATATCCTCAATTATGAATGGGAAGTGATCTACATCACCTTCTGTTCATTCATAGTTGTGGTTATACTAAACATATATATTCTCAAGTTATCAATGAACAGGAACACTCATAGAGGATTCCTGTTCATTGATAACAGGCGATACAGAAAGGAGATAGAGGACTTTGTGTTCTCAATCTCTTTTTCTATTTTAAAAGGGAAATATCAGAGGTCGGTTTGGACCCCCAATATATGCCAAAAGCCCCTAAAAGTAATGTAAAAAATAAACATATTTAATAAAAAATGAATGAATAAATAAAAATAAATAAATATAAAAAATTAAAAAGTTCATAAAAATAAATAAAATATTTTAAAACAATTTAAAAAAACAAATTTTCGGTATCGGTTTCGGCCTGACAATTTTTTTTATTTCGGTTTCGTTTCGGTTTTAAAATGTCCATTTCGGTGCACCTCTAGTTTGAATGCTTTTCTATGGCGTCAGGGTCGTTTTAATTTCACGGTACTGCTACAAGCTGTGTCATAGCAGAACATTCTCATTCTTGTGAACAATGCTATGCTATGTATTGGCGAGCTCAGTGGTCCTATCAAAGGGAAGAAAAGATGCTCATTAACTTTTATGTGGTTACCTGCCATTGAAAACTTTCCAGAGCATTTTCCTTAATAGGTAGGCATGCACCCATCTGCAGGTTACCTATACAACATGTTCTATTTGTACATTTGATAGGAAAACTGAGTTCATCATATGTATGAATATTTTACTTTCCAATTTCTGACACCGTTCTTTTTACTTTTTGACCTGTTTCCCTTATTTGCAACTTTGCACTTTTTTGTTTGTCTGACAGACAGCAACAGATTACATTACAAGCAGCTGACCTAAGCAGAAACAGAACAGGCACACATCGTGATTTTTTTCTTATAGGTAATGTCACTGTCGCTCACCTTGGCCGATCGATCGACTTGCAAAGTTGTACATTTGCATTGCAATGGCAAAATCTTCTAGATTGTTTAGAAACTGGAAGAAGGATCTAAAGTCATCAAACGTGATTCCCTGAGAAGCAGAGCAGAAAGCCAAGGTTAGTTCCTCAATGATTTTATCTAGATAAGTAGATGAAAGTATCAGCAGGCGATGAATAAAAGTCATTTAGAAGGTTGTAATATGCAACCTGATATTTCCTGTACAAAACTGAACTTTCTGATCTCCCTGTGTTGCAGCCAGCAATGCAATGCTTCCAGGCTCCAGTCATCTAGCACTGCTGGCTTCATCAGCTCGCTTATGATTTACAGGGTCATTCCACCCAAAAGCGATGATTGTAGATGGTCTGCTGGGCTAAGTCATTCCTTTCTTATATCTCTTGGAGATTCCAGCAGCAAGATCTCTCTTTCACATCGGATTTACATTTTTAAACTGGTGTTTTATAGTTTTACATCTGTTTGTTTTACTATATGGATATAATCTTTGCATGACAAACATTTCTTACATGGCAAGGGATTTCCAGAGCACTACGGGTTAACTAAAGAGACAGCACAGCAGAACCAGCCTGTATCAAAACACTGGCTCTATTGGAATGAGTCCTGTAAAAATGGATAAGTCATTGGAATTAGAAATTCAATGTGTCATGTCTTTAAACTACAGCCTCAGCTATGGAGCTCATTAAACAAAAAACTTCTAAACAGTTTCTGGAAGACATGTAATAAGAAAACTAAAGCCCCATCTGGAGGAGGTTTATTAATTAAAATTATTTATATTCAATATTCCTTATTTTTTTTTTAACAAATAGATTTTTATTGGATTTTTCCGAAGGTATACAAATAAACGTGTGCATATTATTTGTAAGTACAAAATTTAACATAATAGTAAGGAAAATAAAAAGGGTTAAGGTAAGTACAGATGAGGGAGCATATAGCAAAAAAAATAAAAAAAACATGTTCAGTGCGATGCCGATATACAGGGTGTAAAGGGTCATTGTCTATTCAGATAGGTTGGATACCACATGGCCCATGGTCTCCAGAGCTTATCAAATTTAGAGAGACTAGATTTATGAGAAGCCAGTATTCATTCATAGTTATAATGTAGATGCACTAATTGTAGCAATATTCCTTATTTTGCTGAATAAAAAAAAAATATTCCTGACAATAATCAGTAAAGAAAGAAAATATATACAAAACCATTACACATTCTCTATGCATCTCATATTAGAGGAAACTTACTGGAATACTTGACTTATTTTGGACAGTATATGTATTTAGCTGACTAATGTTACATGTTGTCTGGAGCTGATCTTCATCACATTAGAATAAAAATGTTCCAATTAGCTAATGTTATGTAATTTCAAATAGATGCCTCTATAGTACAGTGACAAAGCTCACAGTTGTTCTACAGAAGACCAGGCTAGTGTTCATGAGACAGCAAAGCTGGCCATAGTCTCTAGAGGGCAGTCAGACATGGCGCATGACCTGACCCTCCTCAGACATCTGTGTTGACTGGTGCATCATTAAATCCGCATGTCCATCTAAGGGACTATGTAGGGAGAAGGGGGGAAACACTGCAGACATATCTGTCACTCACAAAGCATTAATTTGGTCTTGTGTCCTATTAAATTTAAGGGATAAGGTAAGATAGATACTGTAGGGTGAGTTACTGATTGTAATGCCCCCAAGGGGTCAGGTACTGAAATTCTACCAAAAGATTAAGTTGCAGCTTATGGGCTTTGCAATACTGCTGCTTCCCTTATTTTTGCATCATTGAACATTACATCACTAATGTGATTTTGATAGCAGATGTCAGGTGTACTTTTTGCTTTTTTTATATTAACATTTGTTTCTTTATGCATGTTACCAGCAATACATGTTTCACTTGTAAAAAAAAAAGCCACTAATGGAAACAAGCTGTATCTTGTTCACCTGTAGATGGACCTAAGAGTTACCCCACATGAGGTCAGCCTCATTCTGTTAATGTGTATACAACTAAATTGCAAGGTTTGGGATTTCAAAATAGTTCCTGTTTTTACTGATTTAATAATGCATCTTTCAAGCCTGGATGAGCCTCAAACTGCTCATAGACATGAAATAATTTGACACAAGTCTGCAGATGACCACAGATTAGATACCACTGATCAACTGATCTCAGGAAAAATAGCAAATTGGCTATATTGAACATATTCTTACTAACATCTCTGCCAATCTTTATGAAGATTGGTGGTGCATACAAGCTTGTAAATTAAATACATTTTGCACCTTACCCAAATCTGGTTCAGGCTTATAAAGTAATACATACCGGTGAAACTCAAATAATTAGAATATCGTGCAAAAGTAATTGCAGTAAGTGCTGCAAAAGGGGTCCAAACCAAGTACTGAGTACATATGCATGCTTGTACTTTTCAGAGGTCCGATATTGTTCTATGTACAATCCTTGTTTTATTGATTGCATGTAATAATCTACTTTTTTGAGGTTGTGGCTTTGGGGTTCTTGGGGTTTTCATGAGCTGTAAGCCATAATCATCACAATTATGACAAATCACGGCTTGAACTATCTTGCTTTGCATGTAATGAGTCTATCTCATATATTAGTTTCACCTTTTAAGTTGCATTAGTGAAATAAATGAACTTTGCATGATATTCTAATTATTCGAGTTTCACCTTTTCACCTCAATAAAAAATACTATTATATTTCTATCTCTCCTGGTTCTTTATCATGTGTAAAATCAGATAAGCATGTCCACAATCTCTTCCTTTTCAACTTCTAAAATATCTTCTTGAAATAGAACTTATGAACATTTTGAGTATTTCGAAAGAAAAATAGGATTTTGGTACTCACCGTAAAATCCTTTTCTCTCCGTTCATTGAAGGACACAGGGAACAGATCGGAGATCCTGTACTGTAGGGTAATATCGCCACCTGCAGGAGAAGGACGCTAGGCACAAAACTAAAGACCAATTACAGCCTAGGGGCGGCCCCTGCCGGTGGCCAAAACCCCCCACCTGCTGACAAGTCTCCAGTTTAGTAACAAGCAGTAAAGGAGTACACACCCATATAGAGGGGCGGGCCCTGTGTCCTTCAATGAACGGAGAGAAAAGGATTTTACGGTGAGTACCAAAATCCTATTTTCTCTCCCGTTCATTGAAGGACACAGAGAACAGATCGGAGATCTCGAGACCCCCAGTCATATGCACCCCCCTGGGACGAACCCATAGACCACCCCGCCAGAGCGGGATCGTCGCAGCCGACCCACCGGAGCGGGCCTGCATGCGATCGTCGGTCGTCCCGGGGAGACTCCAAGGATCCGGGACATCCAGCCTGTCGCCCGGACAACACTTGCTAGAAGATTCCACTGAAAAAGATCAGGAAGAAGTAGGTAAGAATACCCGAAAAAAATTCTTAGCTCCTTACTCCTGACGCTAGGCAAAAAACTGTAGACTTGTCAGCAGGTGGGGGGGTTTTGGCCACTGGCAGGGGCCGCCCCTAGGCTGTAATTGGTCTTTAGTTTTGTGCCTAGCGTCCTTCTCCTGCAGGTGGCGATATTACCCTACAGTACAGGATCTCTGATCTGTTCCCTGTGTCCTTCAATGAACGGGAGAGAAATTATATTTAAAGGTTAGGTACACGCAAAAGTAAATCTGATAACACATAAAAAGAGACGGACATACCTTGAAGTCATTGTTATATCGTCCAAAGTTAACTCTACCCATGCTTTCCACCAGCAAGTCAAGTTGAGCTCCTTGAGTGCCAGATATATTTATGGACATCTCTTTATCTCGCTCTAAAATGCCCTGGAAAATCTTGATAGAAAGGCATTTTATTAATGAATCCAGACCATTTAAAACAAAATTATAATAAAATAATTAATTTTATTAACAGATTAAGATAAGGTAAGATTTACAACAGCATTTAAATTTATTTTCAAATCAGCAGTAGCTCTGCCATCAAGAACATGAAAGTCAAATGTTTAATACTTTATCTATGGGAAACCAGCAAGTATAATAATATATTTTTTTAGAAAATAGTCTTACCCCATTAACAGTGACATAAGCTCGATCACGAACTCCATTGAATAAAGTAGCAAGTGTGGTAGGATCATTGTAGTTTCTGGGTAATGTTGTTCTGTACAACACAAAGCCAGTGAACTGAAAAAAATGAATATTTTTTACATATTAATTCAGGGGAGGATAAGTATTTAGCAAATACACAGAACAAAAGAAAAAAAATAGCAAGTGTGCAAAAAGAAAAAAAGTCCTACACAGCAAAGAGACTTTTTTTTTCCTACCCCTGTAGAACTGGGCAAGAACCACCCAATGTCTGTAGGGACCATAAGGTACTGCTTTTTCCAATATGTGTAACTAAACCCTGGCTAACAGTGTACAATACTTTTTTGCTTCTGACCATTTTCAGATTTGAAGGTTCTCCCTCTAGTGGCTATTTGTGTTACACAAGTAAAATACCAACAAGGCTGAATAACTGCTGATATTAAAGCCTAGAAATTGTACTCTTCAGTTAATCTAAGCAGATTGATAGGGCTGCACTGATACAAGTACATAAATCACTGTGCCACATGACTAGGTCAGAGAGTACAGTCTGTATATGACAATGATAATAAAATGTTTAAATATGACCGTCACCAGGAACATATAAAAACTACGGTCAATCTTTTGGTTAAACGCTTGTGAGTTAAAACACTTGACAGTTTCTTATGTCTCTTAAAAACCTATTGATCGAGTTCCTGGATTTGCACACTTGCTATGACCATTATCAGTAAGTTCAACATTACCGGTTATATTTTTTTATTTATTTTATGGAGATTGCAACAGGTGTTGGAACATGGAACAAAGAAAACTCCAAAATGAGCAGCTA
>NW_017308380.1:33185-69952 GCF_000935625.1 Nanorana parkeri | reverse complement strand
ATTTTTATAATTGTAAGTAAAAATTAAATAATGTAATTATTTTAACAAAATGTAATCTAAATATTTAACTCATCATTGTAGTTTTTGCAAATATTATAGCCAAACACACTGATGGTATTCTTTCTACAATGGAAATAAAATATTATTCTGATGTTGGAAAAGTTAAGGCTACACACTCTAAAATTAATGTCAATATCAGTTATAACCATTATATAATTTTAGGACTGTAGAACATCTAATCCCCATGTTGTGGAGAATAGGGAGGAATTAGTTTAGACAACAGGTATTTTTCTTTACTTGCAGGGCCTTTAAAGGGATCAAACACAGTGAAATGTGCCGCAGAGATGTACTGCATATTTTTCTTTATTTTGGCCCGACATAAATATTAAAGCATGTGCAAAACAAGATTAATAAACTGTTACATACCTGTTTAATTTCCTCAAATGTTAAAGGATATGTACTTTTAATCGGTCCATATGATGACAAAATGTCAAGTGCTTCCAGGACAGTTTTAACCTGTGGAAATGATAAAGAAAACTTATGTTATTACATTTATATGTAAACCTAACCCCAAGAAACAGGCAGCCAATGTACTGGAGTCTTTGTCAGTGTAGCACAATTACTCAAAAGGGAAAAAAATAAGCGTATACTTTACGATTATTCATTAAAGTGACATTAAAGTCAAAGTTTTTTTTGCCCCTTCCCAATCCTGTTTGTAGGGACTTACTTTAAATGATGTCTCTTAATCAGATCTTCTTCTTCCTGTCCTTTTCAGCTGTCCCTCCAGCGCTGGTGCGGATCTCCGATCCAGCGCTGATTCCTCTGTCCTCCTCTTCTCTCATGTCCCACGGTGTCTGTGCGGTTGCACGCTGCTCCATAGACTTAGCTTGCGTCTCTCCTCAACTCCCGGCCAAACATCCGAAGTGCGTATGCGCCCGCCCCAAGATCCTTTGCGGCCACCTGAGACTCTTCAGATGTTCGGACGGGAGCGCGCGGGGGAAGACACAAGGTAAGTTTAATCCCTTTTTAAAAGGTTTTTTTTTTTGCTAGCAGTAGATATATGCAAAAACACGCAAGGGTTTAATAACCCTTTAAAGTGACCCTTCATTTTTTAATGAAAACTTTGCGGCAGTAGAGAATAATAAACATAGTAAGATCAGTTAGGGTCTGGAACTCACTGCCACAGGCGGTGATTTCAGCAAATAATGTGGAATTGTTCAAGAAACTTTTGGACGATTTCTTAAGGGACCGTAATATACAGGGGTACGGGTACTCCTAGAATGAGATCCTAATAGGTTGGACTTGATGGACTAATGTCTTTATTCAACCTCAAATACTATGTAACTATGTAACTTGCATGTTTTCCCAGTTTTATAACCATATCCCAACTGACAATTCTAGTAAAAAATAGACAGTAGGGGGTGCTGTTCTGAATGGGCATTTAAAAATGTCCATCTGATTCCCATCAGTGGGTGTGTCCAGTGTACGTACATTGCATCTGCTCCCTTTGTCGTTAAACAGCAGAGAGATGTGGGAAAGAGCACAGCACAGGGCTGAACCAAGCAGCTCTGTCCCTTGTTATGGTTGTGGTGACCAATCACAGCGTTGTGTGGGCCCTCCCCTTACTGTCATGGAGTAGGGGTGGAAAGAGGAGGTGAGTTGTTCATTAATAACAAAAGATCACAGGCAGCAGCAGCATCAAGATATTACTTTGATGGTGAGATTGTTTATAGGCCTTTTACTACCCCCGCACTGCAAAAAGTTAACTGCTTGTTTGTCTAGGGAGCTAAAATAAGAGATATACTCACCCAAACCATGATCCTGGCTGTCTCCTAGACTAGTCCCTGCAGCCCCGCTCCCCCTCTGCTCCGGCAATCTAAGGTCCTGCGAGTCATCAAGTCCTATACATGTATAGGCCATAAAAATCCTGGAGGGACGTACCATCGCTGGAGAGGAGGAGAAGACAGGCTGAAGGGACCAATCTAAGAGCCAGCCGGGATCACGGTTCGGGTAAGTATATCTGTTATTTTAGCTGCCTAGGAAAAATTAGCACTTAAGCCTTTCAGTGCAAGTGGTGGCCCAACTGCAAGGGTTTACATTTTTATTTGCCTGGAGTTCTTCTTTAAACACTTGCTAACCGGGGTGTCATTTTTTTTCCACTTGCAGTGAAATTTGTTCCAGGATCCCAGCTTCACACATCTGCTGCCGCTGTGATTGATGTCATGGGCAATACAACAGAAGGGGTGGCAGGAGGAGAAGTGAAATATTGGTCTGGGGTGGCGTGACTATTTAAAGGCATTAGACTGTAATAGCACACAATATCAACCACCTCAATACCAGCATGATTTTTAATTTCCCCAAAAAGTGGCAAAATATTAGATTGCCTTGGGATAACTACTTTCCAAAAAGGAGTCATTCTTGTTTTAACAGAAAGGGATACCGATTCTTTAAAAAAAAATCTTTCTAGACAGCCCTCTTGCCTTTTATATTCTGTCCTGATTCCGCTATCTGACCTGTATGGCGTTCAGCTTCATATTCTCATCTAACTTATTTTGGCTACCGATTCTGATCTGGTTGGTCCATCTGTATTGACCTTGGCTTTTAATCCTGTTTGATCTTCTAAGCACAATTTCCTAGGCTTCCCAGCCAACAATTATAGTTATGGATTTAAGTCCTTTATTCGGGTGAGTTGATCGGATAAGAATAACTTTGTTACTTTCCTCCCTAGACCACAACAAGCACCTAACCCTTACAGTGCAGGGGTAGCCACATTGCAAGGGTTAATACAAAATGTCTCCAAAGCTCTGCTTTAAACCATCTTATGCTGGGCACACACCTTACAACCATCGCAAGACTTTTGTCTTGCGATGGTTGTAAGGTAATTTAAAAAACGTACGATCTGCCTATCTTGGACAGGCAGATCGTACTTGTGATGAACGCAAGCCCGCCCCGTTGATGGGCGGGCTTTCCGATGAACGCAATGCTGCACACCGGCCCGTGCGGCATTTATCTTACGAACATGCCAAACACCCGCCGACAATCGTACTATTCTCGGCCGGTTTTCGAACATGTTCCTAAGATAAAAGTCGTGCGACCTTACAGTAGTAGAGGTCGCACACCTTCCACACACCTTGCGTTAATCGTACGATCGAGGGATTTCCCGTGATTATCGTACGATTATCGCAAGGTGTGTGGGCACCTTAAAGCAGTTATCCCATAAATGGATTTACCGTTACTAGATAATACACTCAAAGATAAAAAAAAAAAAGAAAATGCTCTCACTTTTTCCATGTTTATTTCTCCATAAGCAAATTTGGGTGTTGTTGGTGGAATAGGACCTTCAGGGATTTTCTTATACTAAAGAAAATTAAAAAAAAGCATGGATTAATTACTGCTACTTTAACTATGCAAGTGCTTTATTAACATTGTGCAAGGTACTTAGGCAATAACGACCCACAGGCATGAGATGATACTTGCCTAATCCCACCAAAATCAGGCAGGTTGCATGACAAGCTTATGCCTATGGTTCCTAACCCAAGCCACTGGTCAGTTTTAAGAAGCGACAGTCAGTCATGCAAGCTAGAAAATTATTTCCACCCTCCCACTCCCAAGATGAGTGGCCCTGGCAGTGTTTGCCTGCATAGTCTACTTGCCGATGCCTTAATTTCATTCACGTACACAAGTATATTTACCCTGCCCTTTTTATGAATCCATTAAGACTAGACTGCTTAGGCTGGTTTGCAAAACTGACCATCCTTCGCTAACAAGCTCTGAGCACCTTAAAGAAAAAATTTGATTAACCCTTGCAGTATGGCTGCAAGGGTTAACTGCTCGTTTGAGTCTAGGTGCTAAATAAAGAAAAAAAAAGCTATATTTATAAAGTTATATTTACCCAATATTTCCGATATTATGAGGATCATTCCATCTATGCAGCAGAGCAGCGGACACTTCAGAAACTGGAGAAGCAGGGAGTCGGCACAGCAGTGCCGGTGGATATTTTTTTTTTAAAGCACCTAGACAAAAACGAGCATTTAACCCTTGCAGCGTGGGGGTAGCCCTACTACAAGGGTTATACATTTTTTCCCTGGAGTTCTTCTTTCAAAGCAACCATATATCAGCTTTTAGGATAACTAATTCAGACCAATAACTGACCTGTGATATAGCCGATATGGGCTACGCTACCTAACTCAATTTTACACATTGTTAGGAAACTTGTCAGTACAAAACACCAAAACAGACTGGCATATTTAATACAGACAAGATCCTTATGGGGAAGAAAAAAAAAGCACAACATACTTATTAAAAGAAAACCGATGACCTTATTTTAGAGATAAAAGTAGAAAATGGTTTCAGGCTTGTAGACCAGCAAAAGAGATGCCAGTGGATTTGGTACACAAATGTGAGGAATGATTAAACAACTTCTTTAAATATTGGTCAACTGGTCAACTGAAACAAGTGGAACTAAAATCACAAAGATCATGCACGAAACCCAGGTAACACCTTCTTTATAACTTCTCGAATGGCAAAATATTTATCTGTCAGATCTCCAGCTTCAGATAGCGGTGCATCATAATCGTAGCTTGTGGGTTGTGGTTCATATGGCGTGTTTGCACCTACAAGCAACAAAGCATTAAGTGTAAACACAAAAAAAAAAAACTAGACAGATAACTTGCTGTAAACTACAAAATGCGATACTTGGATTAATTCTAAATGGGTACAACCTAATGCACAAATTCGTTTTATTAAACATTAGTTTTCTTTGAAGTCAAATTAAACAAAACATGTTGTTGCTCCAGGGGCTGTGACTTCCCATAGGCGCTGTTCCGACAGAAAAATAAATAAATATATCGACTTTTGAATCAGCAGTTGCCGACAGGGCCACCCATGGCATGGTTTTCGGCCAATATGTCAGGAACTGACTGAATTTGGACTAGTTTAAAGCTGACTAGCTGTTTACATTACTATGCCTCATTGATGGGTGGTGCGTCACCTCAATCATCTATTGTTTGGGCTTGCACTTTATGTTTGTATGAAAAGGTCTTTAATAAAAATTCTGTTTGCCCAAAAAAAAATGGATTTTTTGTTATATACACTTTTTTTTCCGTTTTGGATAGACCACGGAATGGTTAAGAAAGGTCAGGCTTTTTTCTGTGTCTAGTTGAGGAAAATTTAGCACATCAGGAAGAGGAGAGGTCTTCAAAATAAGGGAATATAAAGAACATTTTACATTAAAAAGCACAACCCCCCCCCAACTATATGCTGCACTGCTAAATCATCCCATTTTAATATGAACAATTTATAAGGAATATTACAAACATAATTACAGATGACCGCACCTTGACCCAGACTGAGTAAGAGAAGCTTACCAAGCTTAATAATAGAAGTGAAAAGCTAAATATCTCCCTTACTGTAGCTATAAATAAAAGCTTAAAATAATCCGGCCAATAATGGTTTATACTTTTTCAAGGGAATAGAACGCTGCGAGAGCCCTTCTTTTAACTATTTTTAAAACATTTTGACTGTTCAGGAGTGCACCAAGACTGTCTGACCAGAGTCTCCCTCTGCAAAATGGTGAATATGTCACATTTAACAAGATCATCATTTCATCATTTAAAGAACAACAAAAAAGGGGAGCTTAAAGAGCTAAAAGCAAATCAATGACAGGAACCTGTAGCAACCAATCAGGTAGCATTTTCATCAATATGACATAATGAAAAAGATATGCTGTGGATTCCTACTTTGGATATAACTGCTAAACAGCGTGGACGGAAGAATCCTTCTGCCGGCCTATTGTATTCGGACAGCCAACACCCAACACTGTCAGAATACCCGAACAGTTACTGCAGCTGATTGCACTCAATTTTTGTCAAGCCAGCAGGGCCAATTCGGCTGTTTCCTTGTCCTGCTGACTCGGCAGAATTTGCCCCCGTTGACATCCCTCCATTGGACAAAAGTTGATCTTCCATTGATTTTTGTCGAAGGAACCAGTCTGAAAATTTCTGGCGGAACGGTGACTGCAGGGATTCAGTCAACGTTCATGAATGCTGACAGTGCCAGGTGCCCGCTGTTAGCAAGCAACGGCTACATCGGGAAATTCATCCTTCCATGGATGGGGAATCTGTTATATTTTTTTGTTCACCCCACAGCCTGTGAACAATGGGGCAAGGAGGCTCAGAATATTTTACAAAGCATTTCCATCAAAGCTAATAAGCAGCCGGCTTTGATATGACCGCCGGTTCCGACAAGCTCTCATTTTAATGACAACTGGTCCCGTGCAATAGAAAAAGTTTGGGTTAATACTGCTAGTGAATCCACCGACAATGGGCAGCCTTTACAAACTACAACAGGGCAGATACAATACAGCACTGGCCCATTTATTGAACAGTAAACTGCTGCATACAGGGAAGTCCCATAGCAAATAGAGTCACATTCAATGACAAGATTTTATCTAACAATAACTTCAAAAAAAAACAACTGTGTGGTCCAAGCACAAACTATGTACTATGTATTAATAGAAATATTAGAAATCTACCTACCAATCTAATTTTTCTCTCATTACCTGAAATGTACACATTCCAACAACAAAAGCATTTTGTGTTGCCAGAGCAAAACAAATTATTTACACAATTTTGACAAAAACATTTTACCATTCCAGTAGCCAAAATTGGTTCCACCTATAAACATATACCTGATGGAAAGAAAAAAAAATATTAACATTTCCAAAAAAAAAATAAGAGTGCACATAAATTATTGTTTTTCTTAGTCCAACTCACATATTGACACTTGCTCCATGATCAAGAATTTCGGTTAGTGTTTTCACTATTCTTTCTGTTGCCACAACAGAATGTGGTTCTCCCCAGTGATCCAGCCAGCCAGTATAAAATTCTGAATTTATCTGTAAAATAGTAAAAAAAAAAAAAAAAAGAAGGACAGTAAAATTGAGTAGCGCACCTAGGAGAAAGTTGTTTTTTGGCAGTATAAAAAAAAAAAAAAGAAGAATCACTGCCCTGTCCAATGCCAAGCCTCGAGCACCCGGGTAGATTTGGGTGCCGGCTAGGAGGTGTCCTCGCTCCAACAAAACAACACAAAGGAAAAAAAAAGTCACACAGGAAGATCCAACAGATAATACACTTTTAATCATAAGGCTGAGCATTTCCAGCATACTGTGACTCTCCGCCTAGAAGCCACCAGCTGGATTGCATTTCATCCGTTTAGAGTTTGATCATAGAGACACAGGCGGCCCCGAGTGCCCATAAGTCTACACTCAAGGATATATTTAAAAACAATATGCATAGCCATTCATCCTGCAAATTTGCATATACATTTGTTATGTGCGAATGGAGGCAAGAACACTCCACCAGGTGGAGCTAATGAGCATAGGAAAGTAGTATAAAGCTGGCCATACACCTATAGATTTTTTGCTATCAGCCTCTTGTCAGATGGAAAAAGTGCAACAGATTACTCCATCTAAATCAGAATGTTCACGTATTTTGAGAGCCAGCGGGGCTGACTAGCTTGGCCCAGTGGGAGATTCCGCCATCCACACAATTTAGCGTAGATGGGAGGAATCTGTTGCACTTTTTCCATCTGACCAAAAGGCTGATAGAAAAAAAAAATCTATAGAAAATCTATAGGTGCATGGCCAGCTTTGAGCATCATTTGAATGTCACAGCATATTTGAATATTATTGCTGACCATGTACATTAATTTATGGTTACAGTATACCCAATGTCTTTTTCCAGCCACATTACTACTACTTTAGTACTGATACTGATGTAAATAAGCGTCCTGTACTAAAGTGGCAGCAGCCGTATTCTGGTACTGTTTCAGCTGACTGTTTGCTTTCACATTTCCGGTTACCGAAACCAAAAGCAACGAGGATTTTATTACTTCCAGTTTTAGCCTGTCATTTCTCCAGCTGCTGTGGCTGGAGAGGAAGCTGACGAAGCACAATCTTTACTTCATCAGCTACTTTGGGGTCCATAGGTGACATTTAGGGGTCTAATAGACCCCTGATGTCTACATAAATTTAGTTCCCTATGTGATAGTATGTGATGCAAAGTTATGTGTAAAACAAACAAAAAAAAAAGTTAAAAAAATTAAAGTGACAAATAATAAAACATTTTAAAAAGGCAAAGAAAAAATAGTTTTAAAGCCTTCCACCACCGCATACATACGCACAAACATGTGTCGGGTGTGAAAATGACAATTGTGTCACACATGTTACATATTGTCGTGAACATTGGAGTGAGAGCAATAACTTTAGTGACATCACTCACTGTTAACACTCTCCCAGAGAGCGGCAAATCCCCGTTCACGCCATCATGTCTGTAAACGTGTGCCAAACGCAAGAAAATTGTGCGCTTTGACGCACATTCACCGTACACATCAAACACACGGAACACATCAAAAATGCCAAAAGCGCTTGCAGAGCCATTACCAGGTAATGGCACCCCCAAAAGGTTGACTAACAAAAAAAAGCAGGAAACAAAATGCCCGCAAATTAAGGGATTTCACCGCAATAAACACGGAAAGCAATGATGTGAATGGGGCCTTAAAGTTTTTAAAGCATCATCATAGGGCAATTTCAGGTACCATCGTTTTTTTGCCATTTCACTGGCACGCACACTTTTCACATGTTTGCCATTTACCCGACACAACCTCATCTATATTGTGTTTAGGCACTTAGGCATCATTCACACACAACGCAAGAGCAAAATTGTAAATGCGTATAGTCGCATATATGCACGTATGTATGCCCATAATGAATGCAATCCCAGAATGCATAATTTTTCATAGAAACTTTAATGTACTGTGCGCGCACATATGCGTATATGTGCGCAATTCCAAACCCGGACGCATCTCGGTTCCATTTTGTTTTTGCGCATCTTTATGCAGCGCAAAAATACTGCTCCATACGCAGCTATGCGCGCATCTGTGTGCAGCGTATTATATGGCAGTGTGAATGAGGCCTAAAAGGAATTTTAGTGCACACAATTTCCTAAAAAGATCGATTTAATAAACATTTGCACAAATGGGGCGTGGCCTGAACATGGCGCCGAGAGGACGTGCATATGGGGCGGGATTAGGTCCCATGTTTACCTCGGGCCTGCGGGCTCCTTGCCAATGGGGTGTTTTGGTTGTCCAACGAAGTGATATATTCTCCATATCTCACTCTGCTGGCGGCTGTGTTTAGCCTTTTTCCCCAAGTTTCAGGCGTTTCCTCTCCGTGTTGGAGTTAACCCATAGGAACGCTTGGGTTGTAATTGTTTATTGCTACGTTGTTTGTTTGTTTTTCTTTCTTTCTTTCCTGCACTAGGGTCGGACATAGCCTCACCCTCGGTGCGACTAGTGCTCTATCTGTTTCTTTCTGTTCTTCATCTCTGGTTGTTGTGTCCTTGTGTGAAGGACAGTGTCTTTGTCGAGTCTTCCTTAGTGTTTGTCTGTGCCCGGTCCTGGGCCACTGGGAATTTCTGTTCTTTGTGTTCAGTGTTTGTTTCCCCACTCTCCTGAGATTGCCGTGGATCCGTCCGCGCGGACCGAGGGAGAGTATCCCTTGGAGAGTTGGTGTGTTATTACTGTTTATCCATAAGTGTTATGTAAGAAAAAGGGAAAAGTCATGGGAGTACAGATGCAGATCCGAGAGCTGTGAGCTGTAAGCGAGCGAATTAAGGGGGCGGACCGGGCTGGAAGCTAGTGAACAAGATATTCTGAAGCTGTATACAAATGTATGACCAATGCCTGGCCGCACGGCCCAGATGTATGTACGGTTCTGTGTATGTGCTCTTATGTTTGCAGAAATAAAGAATTTAAAAAAACAAAAAATTTGCACAAATATCATGCAACATAAAAAAATTGCTACTAACATTTTTTTATTCTACAGTGCCTCTGTGTATAAATACTGTAGCTGTTTGGGGGTTTAAAGCAGTTTTCTAGCCAAAATTCCAATTTTAAAATGTGTACAAACAGTTCCGTTAGCGAAAGGGTTAAAGTGGTATTAAAGTCAAAAGGTCTTTAAGCTATTTTACATGCCGATTAAATCACTTACAATGAATGCTGCATCTTAATGTTTAACATTTTTCTTGCAGAATCATTGAGCACTGGCCCCAATATCCTGTTTTAGGGTGGCTCCTTTCCTTCTAAAGGTCCAATGGAGCCACCTCTGTGTTTATTAGTAAGCCTTTGTGTCCCCACGAACACACAGGCACAGCAAGGCAAGCCACTCCCCCTGCTCCCCATGCCTCCTTCCTTCTCTAAGCTAGTAGATGCACAGCTGCAGGAGACTGCTCTGTCTCTCTTAATCTGGTACTGGCCAGGAAGTTCAGGGAAGCCAAGCTCAGAGCGTTGGAGCCAGTTATTTGGAAACATGATGACTGTAAGTGCTTGAGCTAAAATGTAAACAAATACTTTGCTGGACAATATATCAGTTAGATCTGGGATCATCTTTTGAAAAAAAATGTGAGCGTTCAAGACTACTTTAAATGCACCATGACACAATGCATGTATCATCTCAAGCTGTTTCCATAAATAGGACAGCGGCTTCATTATGCTTCAGAATTTGTACACTCATTTTACACATATTTGTGAGCATGCGACAAATGGAGTAAGCATCAGAGCACATGACAAGAGAATATAATAATTGTGCAAAATGGGGAATCGTATGACTAATGCTTCTCGTTTCATACAAGTCTTTTGTTTTAAAGATTGCTGACACTTCTATAAGACTATGGTGTTGTTGAAATTGTGTTAATACCCAAAACATTTTTTCTTTTTGGATGGAGTGGGGGAAGGTTCAGGAACCCAGTCAGATTTTACTGCTATCTGAGGCTCTGTTAGAGAGATTTCCCTCTACTTTCTTTTCTGGGAACAACCTTTCACCAAAACAAGAAGGGAACATCTGTACCAGGGAGACTGACAACAGTACAATGTTTACAGGGATTGTAGCATTTACCTACTAAACTTAAAACATGAATGTTATGTCTGTCTGTGTTGCTCTTGGAGAGTTTGCTTTACTTTCTGTCTGTTGAAAATGTTGTCCCCAGGACTGTTAGAGGAAATCTCTCTGACCCGGATAGCAGTAAAACCTGACAGAAGCATATTTTTACTGAAGCTAGACTGGTTACTGCACATATGTGGCGCTTCCCTACCGTTCCCTTCGAGTAAGTATAGAGTTTCGCAGGTTATGTTTTTGGAAAAACTGTCTGCTATCCAAACTGGTACAATTAATAAATTTTTTAAAATCTGCGAACCGTGGATTGATTCATACATGTCCTACTCTTTTAACATGGACTCCTTGGTCCTGTAATGTCTTTGTTTTTGCTTCATTATCCTGGTTAACTCTTATGAGATATGGGCCTGCTGTGTGGAGGGACGCTCCCTCCCCACTTTTGTCCCCCCCTCCCACTCCTTTGTTCTCCCCTCCCCCAGCTCTCTTTCCTTTTCCTCTTCCCCTTCACCACTAATCCAAAAATTGAATGAATGAAAAACCTGACACGAGTTCTCATCCTTTTCCAATATCCAATGGAAAAAAAATCACCAGCACTGGTGAACGTATTTCCTTATTCAGTTTATTAAAACTCACATCACATGGGTAATACAAACCAACATTTCAAGACCACGCAGGGTACCTTCTTCAGAACTTGTTCACACCATCTCCAGACCAGATCTGAATGCGTTTCTGCAAACAGGGTTTTTTTTCATCTCTATTGGCTTTTAGGTATGTTGCAGTGTGTTCTGGTGAGTTTGGTGTGTTTACATGCGTTTTTATGTGTTCCAAACCAGAAAAAATGTGACATGCTGGACTTTTTTTTAAAGCTCTGGAACTGACCGCAGTGGTGTAAACTACGGGCAGAAAAACCATTGGAATCTATGGGGACACGTTTTTGGACCAGACAAAAAAACGTTCTGGTCTGGATCTGATCTAGAGATGGTGTGAACAAACCCTCAGGGTGACATAGTAACGTCACTGCGTGGCCCGGAAACATTGGCTTGTAACATGTTTAGGTGACATGAGTTTAATGAACTGAACAAGGAAATACGTTCATGACTGCTGGTGATTTTGCATTGAATATTTGGAAGTTTCACACTGCTTCATCCATGTAATCACTGCAAGCACCACCATCTGCACGACAAAGGTCGACAATGCTGTAAGGAGTGCAGGTGATCCACAATATCTACTCATCCTTTCCCACTCTATCCAAGGACTTAAAGAAAACAGTTTTCGCTATATATAGACTTTGTGTGTGTGTGTTGTAAAGTAGCCACCACACCAAGCTCACTCCCATGATGGAATACAATCTCAATTCAAATTAGTAAACTAAATGTGAGGCTACTTTACAACACACACACACACACAGGGACCATGGGGAAACAAAAGTAGCCACTCTCCAGAAGGAAGGACAGTGTCCGCATGAATTCAGAGATGGTTTGAGGATCTACAGCTGAGCGATACACAAATAAGCTACAGTTTTGTTAATAGTTAAAGTACTTGAATGCCTTTTTAAGATATAACTCCTGAGTTTAGTGTCACGTTAAGGTTAAGAGAGCAGCATGTTCTTTTCAAAATACAGTTCCTGTATTTATTTCCCTTATCTATGTTGCTCATTAGTTGCACTAATTCAGACTTTCTCAACAGGAAAGCATCTGCTGTTGCATATAAAACAGTACATTCTATAGTACTCATAGTCAAACATAGAGAATAGTAAGGGCCAAAATACATTCTATTTACATTCTAATTCAGTAAAATGGGCTAAACCTTACTAGAGGTGGCAGTTAAAAAGGGTCAATAATTGAAAAGTATGACTGAGTAACTTCTTGTACTTTATGTTTAAAAATATATATATTATGATAAGGCAATACAAGGATTAATTAAGCAAGAAACCTAATTGGTGACAATGGAGAATGTGGTCCCTCCACACCATCAGAGTGATCTCCAGAGTGTGGAGCTACCCACAACCAGGGCATTAATATCCCCTTCCACAGCATGGGAAACAGGGAGGGGGATGTTAATTTACATTCTGTGTGCAAGAAGAGGTTAAACTGATATTGTATCTTTTTTTAACAATTTATAAAGAGATCTTTATTTTGCAAATAAATAATAGAAAGTGCCCCTATGGCACGATTTACTGAGAATTATGGAACTTCAAAAGAGTGGGCATAGCAGATGATCTTTTCTTCCACACTCACTCTCTAAGGCTCTGTTCACACCTAGGCGTTTCGTGACGCGCGTTTTTACCGCGATTCGCGGCGACAAACGCGCGTTTCTGAGGGCTACTTGGCTGTATCCCAATGGAAACGCGCTACAAAAACGCCGCAAAGAAGCTCATGTACCTTTTCAGGCGTAGGCCGTTTTGTAGCGCGTTCAGACGGGCTGAAATACGGCAAGGTGTGAACCATACCCATAGAAAACAATGGGATTTTCATGTTTGAGCGTTTTGTAGAGCTTCGTAGAGCGTTGAACGCACTACAAAAAGTACAGGTGTGAACCAGGCCTAATTGGAAATCAACATCTAAATAAAACAGCTAGGCTTAGAGGGAGTCACCCCCCTCCGACTCATTCAGTTCTCCTAAATAATAAGCATGAGGATGGTAATACTAGTTAAATCTTTGAAGTAGAACTGAAGCCAAAAGTGTTCACATTGGAAGAGTTCCCCTTACTGCTTGTTATAGGGACAACTCTAACATTTGGGATTTTCTCTTACTTTTTTTTTTTTTAGACATAATGGTCACTTAAACAATATAGAGAGGTTACGTCAATAATAAAAAAAAAAAGAAAATACAGCACTTGACAGAGGGTCCAGCCCTTCCCACTCTATCCAAAACTAATTAGAAAGGTTTTGCCTAGAGATTCCTCCTAGACATGCATCAAAGCCAACACAATAAACCATAAAGCACCAACTACAATAGCAATTCCCACCCACTCAGACTTAAACCCTTTACATATTCAGTAGATCATACAGTATGCCCAGAACCAGGTGAAGCTTTACAAGCTGGGTGTGACATGTTGTGCCACCTAAGCCCAAATTAACGAAAAATGTATACAATTACATTCAGGGTGCTATTCTCATTATTTCACAAGTCCACAAAAATTTAATAGGGACATTTACATTGACCACCAATATAAGAGGGGCATTTATACTGAGCGCTAATGTAATGGGGGCATTGGGAGTCAGTGTAAAGGTAGCCATACACCTTACAACCATTGTACAACTTTTTGTCCCGACATCTTACTCTCGTTAAATTTTCGTTCAAACAGCCCATCATGAACAGACCAATGTAGTTTGCAATTATCGTTCCTCAGCACCACTAACTGGCCGATTTTCGTCGATCGAACAACCAAATTTTCGTTTGAGCATGTGCAATTTTCATCTTGAGATTTTTGTTGTACAAAAACGCCACTAAATCGGTCAATATTCATCCAATTAGACAAAAATTTTCTAGCCTGCTTGAAAGACGAAAATCTGCCACTTGTACAGTAATTGCGGCTGTGCACTTCCCATCAACTGGCAGATTTTCGGACGAAAAATCAGCAGATAATTGTAAGGTGTAAGGGCACCTTAAGGGTGTGAATTTGTTGGATGAATTTGAGTTGAGCTTCACATGAGGAGGGGGGTTGATAGTATCTGAGTATGAGGTTGGCTAACATTGCTGCAATAAATTGCACTCAAATAACTAAGATTAAGCAAATGTATTCTTACCAGTGGTCCACGTGGTTGGCTGAATCGCTGAACTTCAAAGGCCGCTGTTACATTGGTTCCTGAAGAAAAAAGCCAATATAAACCACAAGTAAGGATTATTTTTGTTTGTTGAAACAGTGAAGCAGGGGAAACCTTCCTATTTTTTACTATATAAAAGAAAAACGTACCGAAAATTTTGAAAAAATAAACCTTGTTTTTGTTATGTTATGAAACATTAGTACCTAATTTTTTGGTAAAATATGGGGTCACGTTGGGTAAATAGACACCAAACATGCCAAGCCTTAAAATTGCATCCGCCTACAAAATTAACAAAAATAAATAAATAGCATACCCAAAATTGGCGACACTTTAAAAGCTTTTACCACTCATCAGTTTAGGGTTTTTAATGATTGAGCTCCCTACAATTATTGCTCATACTCCGACGTTAGCGGTTATATGTAACATGTGCGTATCCATTTATGCAACTTGCAGAAAAATTGATACGTCCCCACAGTGAGAATCTTGTATTTCCTGCATCTTTGATCAGTATAAAACAGCATATTCTGATGTTAGAATAGCATGACATGGTTTAACCACTTCTGCACCTTCATATAAACAACCAGTCCACTGCCCTACTGTTCTGGGATGACAAACCTGTATGTCCTTTCGTGCCTACCTGTGTACATCATTGACACACATTTAGGGGAATTTAAAAAAAACTATTTGAAGGAGGGAGTGCAGTGAGTGGTGATATGGGATATTGAAAAAGGCCTGTTTACATGAGCGGGTTTACCTAAAGAGCAACATAAATCCACGTACAGCCACCTACTGGCTCAATACTACTGGCTCAATACTATGGGCGTCTGTACACAGCAGCATTGTATACCGGACATGGAAATATGCCTGTAATTTACGCTATATGGCCTCATGTGCCTGTTCACATGACGCCTAATACACAGAGACATGTTTTGTTTTTGTTTTTTACTAACCTGGCCCAAAATCTACAGTTGTATATAAGCCTTCAATGGATCCACATCTGACATAAGGTAGACCCGAGCCATCCGTTGTAAATAAAATCACTTCATCCCCTAAATGTTGACGGAAGAGCTTCATCAGATGTCGAAGATAATTGTAATCACAAGTAAAGTAGCTTCCATACTCATTTTCAACCTGTTAAAATAAGCATGTATTAAAAGCAGTCATAGACAATGTGTTAATAGGAGTTAGATTTAATTAAAACTAAATATCTAAATAAAACTTTATTATATGGAAATGAGAAACCTATGTTTACCTGCACGGTAATAATAGGACCCCCATTTTGATAAAGAAGGGGTTTTATCTTGGGAAGGAATACACTCATCCAGTTATCCACAGCCTGGAGATAATCTTAAAAAAATAAAAAATAAAATAAAAAAACATAATAATAGAACCCCTTCATGTTTCTTGAAAATATTAAATAAGTGATTTTAGGCTACATTAAACAAACATAATATTCTCCAAAAAAAATGACCCTCAACAGCAGCTGTGCAAAAAAATAGCCTTTCCAAAAATCACTTTTGAATCACTTGTGTACACAGATGAGAGAGGATCCATCATAGAGAAAAAACCTTTATTGAACATTTGGTTTTCCAGAGACATTGTATAATTATGTTAATTTTGCTTATGTATTTTTAAATAATTAGAATATTGCTGCTCGCGCTGAGCACTTTGTATAGAACATTAAACAAACAGCCTAAATGGTCCCTCTAATACTGTTATTTAACTCTCTGCTGTTTACTTAAAGGAGAACTATGAGGTGAGTGATTTGCAATCATTCTAATAGTTAGAGCCGACCTGTGACAATGAGACTGTCACCCTACACCTCCTCCTAGTCCCGTAGATCTATGACCTTTACGCAAGTATCCTGTCCCACCAACAACACACTATATCTGATCACTCCTCCACCAACCTTATCCAATTAGCAACTCTCCACTTCCCTCCATCTAAGTTACTACCCTAAGGTGCCCATACACCTTACGATTATCGTACGATAATCGTATGCGATCGACTTTTCGTACGACATTCGTAACGTGTGAATGTAGTGCCCGACCGATAGTACTGTACAATCGTACGACTTTTGACGGTCAAGCATGTTTGAAAACTTTGGTCGATCGTACGATGTTCGCAATGGTTGCTGGCGTTTCGTCCGTCAAAAGTCGTACACCTTACGATTATCGAACGATACTTTTCGTCCGATGATCGAACCGTCGTTCGATCATCGGACGATTTTCGTACGACGGCCCCATCCTGCCCCGATTATCACAAGGTTCAATCAGCGGTAGTTAAAAAAAAACACCTGGACGACTTGCGGTAATTGACCGCAATTATTTTAGTTTGCACATGCGCAGTGTTAAATCGTACGACTTTTGACGGACGGAAACACCACCAACCATGCGAACATCGCACGATCGACCAAAGTTTTCAAACATGCTTAACCGTCAAAAGTCGTACGGTTGTACAGTAGTATCGGTCGGGCACTCTATTCACACGTTACTATTGTTGTACGAAAAGTCGATCGCGTACGATAATCGTAAGGTGTATGGGCACCTTAAGGCTATGTTGGGGCCGGGAAAAAATGTGTTGTGTTAAACTATGTTAAGTGATCATATATGAAATGTGCATATTTTATCAGAAACTTGCATTAGGATTTTTTTTATTTTTTACCGGTGTATGTACCATGAGGTGCATGGTCATTTAAATGACCATGTCAGCACAGGGTCACGTGTATGAAAAACATACTTGCAAAACAAGACTGCATACACTTACCTTTCTAGTGGGAAATGATTAATTTTAATTTTTGTTTGGGATGTGATTTTACCCTCCAACATCTTTTCGACCTTTTATTCAAAAGCTGGATTAATAGTTTTACCGATGTATTCAAATACTTGATAAAAACAAATCCCATCCCCTTCTCTTTTGTTATTATATTCTGTTAATAGAGCAGTCTTCATACTTAAAAATAAAAAAGGCCAGACCTCTTTCTGACTGGCTGTGGGCTGCACTGTGGTCAGTAGTACAGAGACATGCCCCAGCTTAGGAGATAAGTAGGAGTAAAAAATGCCCCTACGTCAGTGGACAGAGGTAGTAAAGAATACCCTTATGTCAGTGGGAATAAAAAAAAAAGAAAGGAGATCAGTGGGGAGAATGGCGCCTTATCAGTGTAAAGGTGCCCACACACCTTACGATGATCGTACGATAATCGCAGGAAATCCCGCGATCGTACAATAATCACAAGGTGTGTGGAAGGCATGCAACCGTTTCTACTGTACGGTCGCGCGACTTTTTTGTCTTACGAACATGTTTGAAAACCAGCCGAGAATCGAACGATTTACGGCTGATTTGTGGCATGATCGTAAGATAACTGCCGCACGGGCCCGTGTGCGCAAGCGCACACTGCTCGTTCAGCATTGCGGTCATCGCAAGCCCGCCCCTAAGCGGGGCAGGCTTGCAATGATCGCAAGTACGATCTGCCTGTCCAAGATGGGCAGATCGTATGTTTTTTTAATTACCTTACAACCATCGCAAGACAAAATCTTGCGATGGTTGTAAGGTCTATGGGCACCTTCAGTGGGATTCAGAAAGCCCCCTTCCTAGTAGTGTTGTCTGTGGGAGTGGAACTAATGCTCTCATCTGGTAATTTTACTTACATATGTGTGATCATGCAAGGCCTTCTAATTGCAGCGGCCAGTTTATGGCAACTGGTGGGCCGTAGTTTGAGCATAGTGTTACGATGTAAAAAAAAAAATAATTAAGCAGCATTTACTTGATAGGTCTAAATATTCAAACATTTAGTTAAAAAAAAATAAATAAATCAGCAAAGGTTATTTTAGAAAATACATGTTTGAAATGTTGCTTTCAGAAAGTGGCTTTCAGAAACATACCATTTACAGCCAGAACTTACTAATTAAACTGTGTATGCATGGAAGTTTATTAGAAAAATCTCTTACGCTTTTAATCAGATGAATCAAATAAAAATAAACAATTACAAACACAGCATTACAAGTATGAAGCTATTGAGCTAAATAGAATGGAAAGTGGGCTAAACATTAAGAAATAAATAGAATTACAAAAGGATCTCATATAAAAAAAGACTTTTGGAAAATAATTAAGTCAAGTTTAAGAATTCAGAATACCTGGATCAGAAGACCGGAGAACAATAGACTTCTTTGTTAAAAGCCAAGGAGGTAATCCTCCCTGCAAGAAAACAAAAGAAAGTTCAGTTATACAGACAGATGAAGTCATAACATTATGACCACTGACAGATGAAGTGAATAACACTGATTATGTCGTTACAAATGCACCTGGAAGTGTGTGGGACCAAAAGTGGTTCAAGGAAAGAAAACATGATAGGGTCGTGGGTGGCCAGGGCTCATTGATGCACATGGGGAGCTAAGGATGCTCCATGTAGTCCAATCCAACAGAAGAGTAACTGTAGATCAAAATGATGAAAAAGTAGCCACAGACCAGTCAGGGTGCCCATGCTGCCCCATTTTCACCACCAAAAGCACCTACATTGGGCACATGAGCATCAGAACTGGACCACGGAGCAATGAAAAAAAAGTGGCCTGGTCTGTGAACTTAATAATCGGCTAACTAATCGATTTTGAAAATAATCGTTAGCTGCAGCTCTAGATGAATCGCATTTTCTTTTAAATCATCTGGATGGCCGGATGCTTGTGTGTCGCTTATCTAGGGAAGAGATGGCACCAGGCTGCACTACGGGAAGAAGGCAAGCCAGCAGAGGCAGTGTGATGTTTTGGGTAATGTTCTGCTGGGAAACTTTGGGTCCTGCAATTCATGTGGATGTTACTTTTACACGTACAAACTACCTAAACATTGTTGTTGACCAAGTACACCCCTTCATGGAAACAGCATACACCCGTGTACTACAAAAAAATATTTTAAGAATGGTTTGGAGGAACACAACAACAACAAGCTCGAGGTATTGACTTGTCCTCCAAATTCTTAATATCTCAATCCAAGCGAGCATCTGTGGGATGTGCTAGAAAAACAAGTCTGATCCATGGAGGCCCCACCTTGCAACTTACAGTACTTAAAGGATCTGCTACTGATGGCTTGGTCCCAGATACTACAGCATACTTTCAGAGGTCTAGTGGAGTCCATACCTCGATGGGTCAGGGCTGTTTTGGCGGCTAAAGGGGAACCTACTCAATATTAGGTGGGTGGTCATAATGTTATGGCTGATCGATGTATGTATTGATTAGTTTCCCAGCAAGGTCACTCACACATGACTTGAAATTTGTAAGCAATTCAACCAGCATTACAAAAGCTAGCCATCCAGAAGTTACATTTCAGCTGATTCGTTCTGTATCACAGAAATTCAAGATGCGGGTAGCCATGTCGGCACAACCTCCTTCAACAAAAGAACATTTTTCAATCGTCTTTTGTCACAGCAGCCAGGTGGAAAATGATTGGCTAAACTGACTGCAGCCAATCAGATGCAAGCACTGTTCGTGTATTTAGCGGCCACATGCGGAGCAGCAGCTGCTGAATACAGTAGCTGTCCGCAGAGATTCCTCTATGCGCGGTATTTAGCATGGATGGGGGAATCTAATAAATTCTCTCATACAACCCGCAGGGTATCTACCTTTACAAAAGTTAAGCTGCTAGGGGTTAACAGGCAGTAGAACAGGAAATAATCCCTTCACCTCAACACTGCCACCATTAACCCTTTCGCTGCCAAGCCCTCCGGAACATTTTTCAAATCAGCTGGCCAAGCCCTTTTTGAATTTTCTGCAATTTTTTCCTATTGATTTGATTTTCAACTGCTGCGTTGCTAGCGTTTGTAAAAGACCCCCCAAACCATATATTTTCTGAAAGCGCATGCACACCCAAGATGTTGCTAAATCAGGGATATGAAAGTATAAAGGTGCCCATACACCTTACAATTATCGTACGATAATCGTGTGCGATCGACTTGTCGTACGACAATCGTAACATGTGAATAGAGTGTCCGACCGATAGTACTGTACAATCGTACGACTTTTGACGGCCAAGCATGTTTGAAAACTTTGGTCGATCGTATGATGTTCGCATGGTTGGTGGCGTTTCCGTCCGTCAAAAGTCGTACGATTAACAAACATGCAAACGAAAATAAGTGTGGTCAATTACCGCAAGTCGTCCAGGTGTTTTTTTATAACTACCGCTGATTGAACCTTGCGATAATCGGGGCAGGATGGGGCCGTCGTACGAAAATCGTATGACGGTTCGATCATCGTAAGGTGTATGGGCACCTTAACACTTAGAGACAGGAGAGGACCTGCACCCCAGTAAGTGTAAGTGGACTAAAAATCCAATTACACATTATGAATATATATATTTTTTTATTAATACTTTTTTTTTACTTTTTTCTAAAAACTTTTCTAAAGTTTAGAAAAAAGTTTGTTAACAAGTTTGTTGTGATTTTAAACAGATATGGAGTAAAGGTCAGCTTTAAAGCATATATAAACCACAAAAAATAAATGCAATATATTGCAACTTAGCAGTCCTGTATTAATTGTTTAGCCTTTTTTTCCTTTATGTTTACCTTGTGATCCTGTGAGTAACACTTCCTGTCCTATAGTGACAATGCTCACTCAATGTACTATATTAATGAAGGAGCAGCAACTTTGTCAAACTAGGCTGCGCTCCTGAATTTGAACTACAACCTCCTTCTCTCCACATCACTATTACATAGGGATTTCTTCTTTTGTAGTTCAGAAAAGATAGCTGGGAAAATTGATTATCTAATATATCAGTTTACTGCAAAAGAGGTTATGAAGACACTGTAATCATCGCAAGATGAAACAGGTATTTTTCTGTAATTGCTGAAAATGTTCTTAGCTTTTCCATTTTTTTTTTTTTTTTCTAAGGGCTCGTCTCAACGGACATTCATGTCAAACACAGCAGTTTCTATTTGAATGTGAGCACTGCTCTGCATCAGTACACTGTGAATGAAGGGTGCCATGGTGACTCCCTGCACTCACAGTATATTCTGAGTTTTCCAGGTTGAGTGTGCAAGGGGACATCTTGTGGCGGACAAAGGGTACTGTGGGGGACAGTTTCAGGTTGAAGGCAAGTATTGCAGCACAAGCTGTCTTTATTTCCTTTGTCAGTTTACCACTTACCTCTGTACCATTTAAGGGTATTCACTGGAATTGAACTGCATACATTTTATTAAAACTGGAAAAATTATGGTGTTCTAAATCCTTGGTCCTCAACTGGTGGGTCATGACCCAAAAGTGGGTCGCAACCCCATGTTCAGTGGGTCCCTGCATGCCTTCCACTTTTCTAGGCGAGAGGCTCTTCAGCCTTCCCATAGCGCAGTCCGTTCTCGCGCCAAGCAGCCATTCAAAATATGCTGCCAAGTGCCAGCTTGAGGTGGGGTGCGCTAGGGCTATGAGGAAGCTCCATCCATAAGTGCATTGCTTACAGCTGCCTCGCGTGTGATGTAACATTCTGGCTCCTGGCACCTCTACAGGGTGTGCAAATGAGCTGTACAAGTGGATGCACATATGAATAGAGCTCCATCACGGCACAGCAGCCCACACAGGACCCCAGGCTGAGGATCCACTGAGTAAGATAGGGAGACTGGGTGGATTTAAAAAAAAAAAACACATAATTTTTTTTGGAGTGCATGCGTGTGAGAATGTCTGTCTGCGAGATTGCGTATGTGGTCGTGTGTGCCTGTCAGTGTTTTTGAGGGCCCATTCACACTAGTACAGTGCGTTAACCACACAGTTGCGTGCGATTAACGCACTGTACCACGCAATCCCACTTACATTCATTTGAATTCTATTGCCCGCATAGGAACGTGCAGTACCGCAATGCCATGCATTCCACTGCAGTGCAACTTGGGTCCCGACTTAATGACCAAGGACAAACACGGGTCCCGAGGTTACACATGTTGATAACCACCGTTCTAAATGAATGAAAAAATAAGTGTGAAATTAATCCACGCTTTTGGATATTTGTATATTCATTAAGATTGTTACCATAATTAAAAGAAAGTTGATGTATAACACTGTTGTATAATAAAGGCCTTGACCTACAACACTATCTTTAGAAAAATGTATAAAACATTTACCATATCCCATTCTGCACATATGTAGGGACCTGCTCTCAGTATCACTAACAATCCAATTTCATTAGCCATCTTCAAAAATGTTTCAATATCATGATCTCCAGAAAAATTATAGACACCAGGCTTTTGCTCATGAAAGTTCCATGGTACATACCTGGAATGACAAACAAATATGTATTAGCATGTAAAGCACCAGTATACAAGTTCTATTTACAAACCATTATACCATTCATAAATTTTTATGTCAAAATACAGATTACTGAACAGGACTTAAAGTTGCGGCATTTTGGATAAAGGGCAGTAAGGCCGAATCCACACTTCCTTGTGTTGTGGTAAGATGGCTCATCCAATGCAACGCAAGTCATAATGAACCAGCAGTAATTTTTTTTTTAACCACAGCACATCGCAATGCACAGCTGTGAACCCAAACACATGCATTGTCACGTGCTGCCTAGGTGGCCTTGGGTGTTATTCAAGATGTAGGACATCACAGAGTACCATAAAGTTATAATGGGATCTTAGGGATTTTAGGTTGTTTCAGATCATCAAACAAATTTAAATATTAGTCAAAGATAACACAAGTTATTTTTATTATTATTTTATTATTAAGGGAAAAAAAAATCCAAACACACATGGCCCTGTGTGAAAAAGTCTTTCCCTCCCCTCTGTTAAAACATAACTTAACTCTGGTTTATCACACCCGAGTTCAATTTCTCTAGCCACACCCAGGCCTGATTACTGTCACACCTGGCAATCAAGAAATCACTAAAAAAAAGACAGTGCTAGAGTTATTGCTCTCACTCATGGCGATATTTAACATGTGTAGCGCAATTGTTGTTTTTGCACATAGGTGCACCGACGCGTGTTTATGTGCGTGCATGTGGGGGGCGGGGACTTAAAAACATTTTTTGCATTTTTTAATTTTTCTTTTATGTTACTTTCATTTTTATAACTTTTAAACACTATTTTTTTTTACACTAACCCTATTGCTATTACATAGGGGGCTAACAAGCCCCCTATGTAATAGCCAATAAGGTGTGACAGGTCCTCTTTATGGAGACATTAGGGGTCTGAAAGACCCCTGATGTCACCGAGGGACCCCAAAGAAGCTGAGAAAGCAGAGATCTGCTTCCCCAGCTTCATCTCCTGGCTCTAAGAGCCGGAGACTGTGTACAGTGGCACCGGCAGTGATGTAATGCACATCAATTCTGGGTCCAGTGATCAGAGGAGAGATCAGCGGCTGGAAGCCACTGAATCTCTCTCCCATCATTGCGGGGAGACCCGCTGAGCCGCTCCTGGGAGCCGCACGGGGACAGCGGTGCCCAGGGAAGACAACGGCGGCCGCGGCACGGTACAAACGATCCGGCGGCTGTAGAGGCCGGATCGCTTGTACATTAACAGCCATCGCTGGCTGTTAAAAGCGGTACCAAGAACACAGCTGCTGCAGCAGCCGTGTTCTTGTTTTAACCACTTTAACGGGCCACCGTCTATAGACGTATTGCGGCCCGAAAGTGGTTAAAGATATGGGTAAAGGTCCACTTTAATAATTCCCTTTAAAGGAGTCACTGACCTAGAACAAGCATGCAAACAGTAAACAGTCAGGACAACTGATAAGAACATACCGTATTTTTCGCTCCATAAGACGCACTTTTTTCCCCCCAAAAGGCGGGGGAAAATGTGTGTGCGTCTTATGGATGAATCCCTATCGCCCGACGCCCGAGACATGCAGTTTCGGGCACCTGGCGTAGTTTTGTGTACATTTAGCCCTGCTAAAGCAGAACTAAATGTACAGTAGGAGCCACTGTTCGTTTAATACGAGTGATCCAATCAGATCACTCTTATTAAAACCGAGCAGCGGCGATCGAGATCACCATAGAGCCCCTAGAGCAGACGAAGAACGGACGTTCTTCGTCTGCTCTGTGTGATCACTGAGACCGTGGCGCTGTAATCACAGCGCCACCTGTCTCAGCGGTCACTAACTGCAGCTTCTGTCACAGAAGCTGTGACAGAAGCTCCGGTCTGTTCAGTGCTCCATAAGGCGTGCACCGGACCTCCCTGCGTCCTATGGTCCGGTGTGCCTTATGGAGCGCAAAATACGGTAATTATTTTCGGTCAGTAATTATTATTATCATACAGGATTTATATAGCGCCAACAGTTTGCACAGCATTTACAAAACTGAGGGAGACAATACAATTAACAATACAATTTCAGTTCAGGAGGTAGAAGGGACCTGTTTGTGAGAGCTTAAAATCTAGCAGGAATTCACTTTTCCACTTAAGGGTTCCTTTTTACCACAGACAGGAATAAAAGGGAAAATACACCCTGCTGCTACGCATTACTCACACCTTCTAACAGGGCACCAATGCCATATGCCTTTAATGGCTAGGTGCTAAGATGTTTAATTCCTGCTTTATTTATAACCAAGCATTACTCCTTCACACAAAGCACTTAGCATAAATGAACTGTCTAAAACAAACGTTTTAAAGTAAGTTCTTACGTGTAGACTGCATCCAATCCTGCCATTTTCATTTTCAGTAAGCGATCTCGCCAATAAAAGCGTGGAACACGTGAATAATGAATGCTTCCTGAAATATATCGGAATGGCTTTCCATCTTTGCGAAAACAATTCTTGTTGTTGTCTATTTCAAATGTTCTTGCAGAAATTTCCTTTAAAAAAATCAAAACGATCATTAGAATTTTTTTAACACCAAAGAATGATATTTCTACAGGGTGTTGTTTATCTTGTACATATAAATAAAAAAATAAGTTTGATTATGATTTTTGGTACTCACCGTAAAATACTTTTGGTTCCTTTCACACAGGTGGTGTCTGTTGTGATCAACAGATCCCCCGCTTGTCAAGATTTGCAATGGAGGAAAAAACTGGGCTGTATGGGCCCATGTTGGGTCTAAAGGGAGTCAGATTTAAACGTACATGTGTCTGTTTACATCAGATTACCCCTAATCCATCACAAACAGGTACTCCTTAGAAATAAAAGGACTGATGCTAACAAGTTCTCCTTTCAAATAAAAGGACTGATATCATTAACAAGTACTCCTTATAAAAGGAACGATATGGTTAACAAGTACTCCATATAAATAAGAGAACCAATGTTGTTAAAGAGGAACTTTACCCATATCTTTGTAATGACAACAAATACATCTGTAGAAATGTTTAGTAATAACAATCTACAAAACACATACTTATACAAATTGCAGGCTTTTTATTCTTTGCATACCTTATTTTTAGAGGTGCACCGAACAGAAAATTGTAAATCCGAAACCGAAATTAAAATAAAAAATGTCAGGCCAAAACCCAAAAAATTTTTTTCTTTTTCAAATGTTTTAAATATTTTATTTTTATTTATTTTATTTTTTTTACTTCATTTATTCATTTTTATTGAATATTTTTTATTTTTTTACTTTATTGTTGGGGGCTTCTGGGAAATTTGGGGGGTCTAAACAAACCTCTGATATTTCACTTTTAAAATAAAAAAAAAAAAGAGATTGAGGGATCTGTGTCCTCAATCTCTTTTTGTGCAGTCCCTGTTATAAATGAACAGGAATCCAGTCTATACTAAGTGTTCCCGTTCATTCATTAACTTGTGGACATAGTATGTTTACTGTGTCCCCAATCATGAATGAACAGGAAGTGATGTAGATCACTTCCCATTCATTCATAATTGGGGACACAGTAAACATATTTTGTCCTCAATTATTTACAAACACTTAGCGATCACTGATCGCTGAGTGTTTGTACCCGCTCTCCATCCTGACAGCTGTCACAGGAGGCAGGGTGGTGTGGGAGGAGAGCTCAGCCTCTTTTGACAGCTGTCTCCGCCCACACCACCGCTCTCCTGATCTGTGACAGGAGGCTGAGCGTTGGGGGGAGGAGAGATGCCAGCTGCTCACAGCGCTATACTCCCACACTGCTTGGCCTCTTGTGACAGTTTCTCTCGTCTCCGCTGGGACATAGAGCAGCACCCAGCGGGGAGGAGAAAGCAGGGATGCACTTTTTGCCAAAAGTGACAATTTCGGCTATTTATGTTGCGGTGGCTGAAATTTCGGTGCATCCCTACTTATTTTTCTTTTTTTCCCAGTCTTCTAACAGTGGCTATTTTTACAAAGGGCAGATAATATATCTCTCTTTACTTCCCCGAACTCTGGCACATGTGACTAGGGCATGTGATCATGTACATAATCTCAGGGGAGGAAAATACCTTTCGCTAAGATCTCTAGAGAATACAGATGAGATTTCCCAGCAATGTTCTGCTACTATAATCTTCCCAGGTTGCAACGCTTGGGCACATTACATAACTAATACCCAAAAGCACCAGGGAGTGGAAGAACAATAATTGTAACGCCCCGCTGAGGTGGATCGCCAAAGGGCAAAGAGGGCTGACATTTCACTCTCAGGGGCAAATCCTTAGCCAGTGAAGGGACATGTGATCAAGAAGTTGGGCGCCAGTCACTTTATGTGCCTTTTTAAATGCTTTAATGCAGAACAAACTGGTAGAGAGGGTATAGGGCTCCAGACATCCATGGCAAAAATAGAACAGACTCTCTAATCTTTTCAGACTTCCACAGTGCAGAATTGTTAGAACAGGCTGACACTGGGCAAAAGAACAACAGCTGAACAGGGATAGGCATGAGATCCTCCATGGGAGAGACACCAGACTTGACCCAGAAATCCATATCAGCTCCTGGTACCTCCAGTAGTCATAAGGTTCTCCTCTCCAGACCTCTCCAGGATCCCGATGTGGCCTCCACAAAGCTTGAGGCATAGACAGCATTTCCATTACTGAGCATTTCACACACTGGCTAAGCCCGGGGCGGACTGGGCTAAGCCCGGGGCGGACTGGGCTAAGCACATGGCAATTTCCCTGAGTATTTATGCACGCCCCTAACATGCACCACTGGCCATGAAACCCCCAGTGATTGGATGGTGAGGCACAAACACTCAAGATGTTTCCTCATTGGCTGCCCCACACACTCAAGTAGGAGCAAGCATAAACAAACAATAACAGAACACCCGGAATTAACCAAATAATAGCCAACTTTAAATCAGCTAGACTGATTTCAGCTCCTGCAATGCTACATTTCTACATGTAGTAGTGCTCATGTAGTAGTGTAGGGGCTATACTAGTAAAAGAAAAACATATTTTTTTTAAAGTATTGAATGTAAGATGATTTCATATCAGTATGCAGAGCTTCATACCAATGTGATGTATAGTTTAAGAGGGTAAAAGTCCAAGCAAGGAGTACTTGTTAATAAAAAGACCAATGTTGTTAACAAGTACTCAAAAATAAAAAAAAGGACCGATATAGTCAATGAGTACTCCTTATAATTATAAAAACACCAATGCTTTAAGGCTGGGTTCACACCTGGGTGTTCCTAATAGGCACGTTTTTGACCTTGTGTTTGAAGCACGTTTTTTTTTTTGTCCAATGAAACGCTCGTTTGACGCATTTTGTAACCTCCCTGGCGGTATGATTTTTTAAAAAATGTTTTCTGTTTCTCGTATTTTATTCTTTTAACTTTTAAACTTCCCGCCGGTTCCGCCCCCTGTGACGCGGACGCTCGCAAGAGACGGAACCCGGAAGCCAGCAACGGCCGGAGGACCCAGCGGGGATCGTGGACAAGGTAAGACCTACACTGTATTCCCGAGTGTGGCTCGGGGGTTACCGCTTTGGTACAGCAAATTAACCCCGAGCCACACTCGGGAATACCAATGGATACGCGCTGAAATCTGCCCATACGCGCGAAAAAGAAGCTCAAGTACTTTTTCACACATAGGGCGTTTTTAAGCGCGACAAATCGGGCTGAAATACGCCCAGGTGGGAACCATGCCCATAGGAATAGGATTTTGCTTCTTGAGCGTTTTTCAGCGCTTCGATCAGCGCTGAAAAAAGCCCAGGTGTGAACCCAGCCTTAAAAGGAGAATTATGAGGTGAGTGCTTTTCACTCAGCCTCATAATCTGAGCCGACCTGTGACAATGAAACTGTCACAGGTCGGTTCAGTAGATCGGGAAGTGAGCGAACACATACCGGCGCTCGCTCACTTCTCGATCCTGTCACTGCAGAGAGCCGTGACAGGGGAGTGACTGGATTCTCCCCTCCCCTGTCCGATCGTCGGAACGGACGGGGGAGGGGGTGGGTACAGCTGGCTCTGCCTCCAGATAGGCAGAGCCAGCTGTCACTCACGCAGCTGGGCGGATCCAGACATAATTGTCAGGATCCGTAACAGCTGCGGCGTCTCAGTATACCGCAAGCTGCAGCTCGCGGTATACTGAGCTTTGGGTAACGGGGGGACGCTAGTTTGTGTCCTCCCGTTACCCTTCAAAGAACTATGGGGGAAAGCCCTGACCCCATAGTTCTCCTTTAACAAGCACTCCTTATAAAAAGGAGCAATATTGTAAATAAGTACTCCTTATAAATAAAAGGACCGATGTTGTTAATAAGTACTCATTATGAATTAAAGACTCTTCATTAACAAGACTTCCTCAGGTCTTCCAGTATATCACAACAATGCAATAACACTCCTGAGGACAAGTATAGGTAGATTGTGCAGTTCTAAATAAATGTAAACGTACATTTCCGTGAAGCTATAGCCTAACTCCTGCACCTGAAACCAATACTGATCCCCGATGTAAAACACGGAAGCTCTACAAGATACAGCAGTGGAATCAGTGTATGTATCAAAACTTACTATGCATTGTCCAAGAAGCAGCAGCAAGACAGCTGAGTGAAGCCACATGATCAATCCGATATCCCCCAATCAGTTCCGGGAGATCAGTACATCACACTTCTAGTATATACACGGCACTTACAGTCCAGAGATGCGGTAGTGATCAGGTGTCACCCGGCAGGCGATCATGTGACCGCACCCCGGTCTGCAGGGAGTGGCTGAGCGTCCGACTCAAACACGGAACTAGCGATGGCTGGTGATTGTTTACAGCCAAACATGTACCCGTCTGCAGGATGTTGTCATTTGTAGTAACATGAAAAGAACCTAGGGTGAATGTTAACAGATTGGCTGGTCACACTGGGCTGTCATTTCTTCTAGCGTGATCTTGTATGCAGTGTTGCAGTTCGGAAATTACTATTTCATAATATATATAATCAATGTATACGTAGAAATATTGTTTATAATGGGATTAAGACAGGACACAAGTGCTTACAAACCAGGGGTGAACTGGGTGCACGCCAATCCCAGGCTCATCTTTACTCATCTGTAGTGATGTGTGGGGGTTTGGTGTGAATACAGTTCCTCCAGACCATGTAGAACTGTGACTGACCGACCCGGTGTTCTATCAAATGCTCCAACTCGTCGAAATCTCCAATTACCTCACTGCCAGTTACTTGCAAGTTGGAGAATTCGACCAGACGACTTAAACTGCAAAACACAAAGACTGACGGAGGTCTGTGCAGCTGCATTTTAACAATATTCAATCGGTGGCAAACTCGACAAGTATTCTGAAAACGCTATGCGTGCATGCGCAGCGCAACTGTACAGAGCTCCAGTCTTTCTGAGCACCAGAAGTGAGGTAGTTGGAGAGCTTGATGAGTTGGAGCTTTCGATAGAACTCCGGCTCCCAGCCCAATCAGTTGCGGCAGGGGCATTCCTAGCCTTACAGCTACACCTCACAAAGGGGAGGGGGTGGGTGTCAGTAGAAGTTTTGCATGGGCTTGAACAGAACCCTTGCCAGCTGCTAAACCCCTCCCCAAAAAACATGTTTACAGCTTATGAGCATATTGCCCCATGCGAGCAAAGGGCAGCCTATTAATTTCAATTTGCCCACTGCGTTTGCAATGCCATTAACAAGTAATGGTGCTGCCTATGCTTTTGTGCTCATTCACATGCATGGCAAACTGTGAATGTGGCCTTACGCACCTTATGCCCAGCACTGCAATACTTCTATTCCACCTTGTTTTTTCAATACGAAAACACTGAGGACATGCCTGTAAAGAGCATGTCACCATGGTGCCTTGTATTTACTGTGTATTCATGGAAAGAGTGGTGCTGACATCAACATGCCAGTGCTACTCGCTGCATTTCCCAGAACCGCTCACTAATGGAGAAAGAGGGAAAGAACTTAACACACACGTAACATGTCAGGAGTGACCTGGCAGTGAATGTGCGTGATGATATAGCACAGGAGAGAGGGGATAAGGCTGAATTGCTATGGATAGAAATAAAAATGAATGCAAAAAAAAAGAGAAATTACTGGTGGGGATATGCTACAGGCATCCGAATGTTGGGGAGGAGCAAGAGGCAGGGGCGTACGTACCACGAGGCAGGGGTGTATCTACTGCAAGGCAAACTAGGCATTTGCCTAGGGTGGCACTTTCCAGGGGGGCGCCAAAAAAACAGGTAAGAGAAAAAAAAGTATATATATTATACAATATTCATAAATTACTGCCAGTACTCCTGGACCTTGTGCTTCTTTGACTGGTAGACCAACTTGTCCACTAATGCTGCCTACTGCTACATATATGCCGGCTGCATCTCCTTCCACTTCCTGGTCACCGTGCTGGGCAATGTATTGGTGTGTGTGACTTTCGTCCGGTTGCATTGGCAGTTCGTGCGCCGGACCTCCCTGGGAAACCGGCACCCAAATCTCTTACTTCAGGCAGCGGAGGAGCTTCCGCAAGACCCCAGGGCTGAGATCCAGATGGTCATCATGCTCATCGGCACCTCTGTGGTGGTGAGTCCGGGGAAGTGCAGCTTATAAGCTCCGTGCAGGGTTATGTATCTAGAACGGGGCAAGCTACAGCGGCCGAGGCAGAAGATGGGTAACTGCAGAAATAGACAGCCCAGCATATTAAGGCAGAAGATCGGTGTTGCAGCTGCAGAACTAGAGACTAGCACAATCATGGCAGGGCAGGAGGGAATGGTTATTGTAGCTGCAAAACTAGGGAGCCCATCAAGTCAGAAATGGAGAAGGTGGCTATTGCAAAGGTAGAACTAGAGCGTCCCGCTACGTTGATAGAGCAACCTGTCAGAACCCTGCGCAATGTATCCTGCGACTGACAGGTTATTCAAAATGTAATAAACAGGAAGGGGTGGGACTAATTTAGATTAGGGATGGGAGGGTGCTTGGGTTTAGTCTTGCCTAGGGCAGCACAAAATCAAAATACACCACTGCCACAAGGCATTTGCCTCGAGCAGCCCTTTCCAGGGGGGCGGCAGAATGCCAGTGAGGCAGTCAGCGGAAATAGCCAAAGGAGCCCCTGACTGCCGCACTGGTTTTTGAAGGCATCGTTCTCCGTAAGGAGGAAGTGGCTGGGGGCGGGGACAGCCTCCTGCAGTCAGTCGGCCTAAGCGGTGGGCGTGGCCGGCGTCCTGGGGATGGGCATGGCCAAGGATTCAGGTCGGCCCGGCGGAGGTGTGATGGCTCCAGCGGTGGACAGGCCGGAGACTGTGGAGCTCCGAGCTCCCCGTTGGAGTGGTGTGCCGTGTCTGTGAGTACCTGGACACAGCTACAGAGATCCCTGCGGTCTACTGTATATACTAAATATATATATCTATATATATATATAGACACATATATATATATATACTGTATATATAGGGATGCACCGATACCGATTAGATTGGGGAGGGGGGGCCCAAGTTTACACTTGCCTAGGGCAGCACAAATGGGAAGAGGCTAAACTATTGTCACAGATAGAAGTAGAGGGAAGGCAAGGCAAGGCAATGTCATAATTATGGGGGACTTTAATTATTATTAGAAACAGCTAACTCAAGAAGAGCCCATCACTTCTTGAACACTCTCCAGGATAATTTTATGGGACAATAAGTGGAATTACCCACTAGGAAAAATGCACTAGTGGATTTATTAATTACTAACAACTCAGAGCTAATTGCAGATGTGGAAATTGGGGCGCACCTAGGGAGCAGTGACCATGGAATGATAACGTTCATAGTTAATTCCAGGAAATGCAGACATGTCAGAAAGACACAAACACTCAATTTTAGGAAGGCTAACTTTAATAAGCTGAGAAACCTACTAGGCGACATAAATTGGGATGCAATCTTCCTGAATACGAACTCTGAAGAAAAATGGGATAGTTTCAAGGAAATCTTAAATAGAATTGGCCAGTGCATTCCGTTTAGCAATAAATAAAAAAACGTGAAAGTTAAACCAGGGTGGTTAACCACCTCCCATCCATGGCCGTTCCTGAACGGCCGGACGGAAGCCATATAGGAGCGGGAGGGCGTCTTTAGACTCCCTGCCCCTCCTCCCACTCGTGCGCGGCGCCCAACGCGCACATGAGTGGGGAAACTGTCAGCAATGTAAATTCAAGTATCGGGCAACTCTAGAGACGCCCGATTGCTTGTAGTAGCTGCGGGTATTCGCCCCTGCTGCCGCTGCCAGTCCCAAGATCCGCTGCGCTCGGTGCGGCTGGGACCGACACAGCAAAGTTGTCAGTGGAGATTTATTTTTGTGCGTATTTCCCTGTGTGTGTATTTCTCTTTCGGCTAATTGCTATGTGTGTGTCTTTCTGTGTATTTCTGTTTGCCAGAATTTCTCTGTGTGCTTATTTCTGTGTGTGTACTTCTGTTTGTGCGTATTTCTGTGTGTGAGTGAAGGTGTGAATCTGTTGGTCCTCTATGATTAAAATTAAAACCTGTGGTGAAAAAAAACACACACATATACTGACACTGCACATATACACATGTAAACATGCAGATATGACACACACACAAACATTAACACACATAACCACACCACTCACAGAAGTGGAAGATCACAGCAGAGGCAGAAGTGGAAGGTCTCAGCAGGGGTGATGTGTGGGCTGGCGCTGTACACAGGTTGCCGTTGTGGTTTCCCAGAAGGCTGCTGTGAGGTCCCCAGCAAGCGTGCGAGTATACGGCAGACAAAACTATTAGAAAATTTAAAGTGCCATGCCTCCTCCAATGATGGGGGGGGGGGGTTGTTGGATCTCACTGGGTGTCGGGTAGGTCCGCCCCTGCCACCAGAGGTGCCGCTGCTCTCCTGCCTGCCGCTCCGGGCGAAAGGGACAGCTACTGTGGGCCCCTGTAAATGATGGGGCCCAGGGCAGTTGCCCTTTTTGCCCTGCGCTAAAGACGAACCCTGTAAACATGTTAAACTTATTTAAAGTGTAATTTGCCCCAGTATGTGTATGTTTGCATGTGAGGTAGGGAGATTAGATTGTATGCTACTTGAGTGAAGGGACTGATATGAATGTGCAATGTGCAAAAATATGTAAATGTTGGCATTATATAAAAACTTGTAATAAATAAATATGTAAGCTGCTCAAAAAAGCCAATATGTGTAAACACAAGGCATGTGAAATGCAAGAAGGAGGGTTGGGGTGCTGGTGGTGATAGGTGACCATAGGCTGCTCATCCTTCCACAACAAAAGGAAAGGGCAGGCAGCAGCAAATGGAGGAGGAAA
Organism: Nanorana parkeri; assembly: GCF_000935625.1. Classification (NCBI taxonomy): domain Eukaryota; kingdom Metazoa; phylum Chordata; class Amphibia; order Anura; family Dicroglossidae; genus Nanorana; species Nanorana parkeri. Next base: position 35,727 of record NW_017308380.1, on the reverse strand, counting down.
TCTTCCTTCAACATTCAAACATATGAAAGAGGGAGTACGGAGGCTGTCATAGACTGAAGGTTGTGTTATGTTTGTGGCAGGTTGCAGAAGAATCAGACCACTTGTTGTCTGTTGTATCAGGTAAGTTGTTGGGCATAACACGCTGAATAAGTGAAATGAATAGCAGAAGTGCTACTGGTACAGCTGTAGAAGGGACATACACACCACTGAATCAAACCTGACAAAGAACTGCTGCAGCATGTCTATCACAAAAATGATGTGATCACTACTGTGATCAGTAACAACCTCCCCATGCCAGGTTTTTGCTGGAGCGGAATAAGAAAATGTCCCCAAACTCCCACATGACTAGGACCTATATAACCGCTTGGCACTTCCACTGCTTCCATACCAAATAGCAATAACAGCTCTTGTCCTGAGCATGTCCTGTTTACATTTTCCCACCTACCATTACTATTTTTTTAAGAACCAATATCTTTACGCAACAACTGATTAATAGCCAGCTCTTCAACTGTCAACACCGTGTAAGAACACTGTACACCCAAAAAAAAAAACACAGCCTCAACCTCCTTCTGTATCCCTAAAGAGAGTTTGGTCCTTTCTTACTCAAACACACTGTATATAAAATAAATGTATTGATTTTATCAGTAACACCTTCAGTGGGAGGTTCGCAGCAGGGCCGATGTTGAGGATCACAGCAGGGGCAGATGCGGAGGATCACAGCAGGGGAAGATCTAGAGGGGCTCAGCAGGCCAGATGTAGGGGATCGCAGCAGGGGCCGCTGTGGAGGACTTTTTCCATAAATTATGTTTATTTGAATCTTACATAATAGATTGCACATTGAAAACACAGCATGTAGAAAAAGTTTTCAAAATCACCAGGGTTACACATTAAACATTGCAGAACAGGGGAAAACCAAGAACAGTGGGGTCATGGGGGGCACCATGAAAAATGGCAAAGGGTTGCCCTGTCATGGGCATTCTTCCAATAATATATATAGAGAGAAGTGTATCAGGTTTTAGGTGGGGGCTGCAATTAAATATTAGTATAGCTTTCCAAGATCTATTTGAGGAAGAGAACACTGTCAGGGGAATGGAGATCTGTACTATCTATATCCCTGATCATGTGAGGGAAGGAGACAGGTCACGCAGTGTGGTAGATTGTGGTAGTTACGTCTCATCCCATTACAAATCCCCCCAAAAAAGAGGATCATGGGGGCAGAGCCATGCAAATCATTGCTTTATACCCCATTGGCCAGATGTAGACGCCTCCTCCGAATGTCAGCTGTCAACTGCTTAGGAACCCACTTAGAACAAACTTTGTGATATCCCAAGTGAGAAATGATTGCTTGTGCAGAACCAAAAGACACGCTCAATGCATCAGCAACATGCTGAACTGTGATGCGTCTGTCTCCTCGAACCAACTCATCAGCATGTTGTCGGTCGGCCACTCCTCGACTTATCTGCAATTTCGGTTTCTCCTTCTTCACCCAACAGCGCACATTGCTAATGTCCACTACAGCATCCCAATAAACATTCTTTAGCCGATTATGGATTTCCTTAGGTGCTCAACCCTCTCATTGACAGCCCGTTGTTTTAGCCACAGATCCATGGTTCTAATCACTATTAGTGGGGTAAGGACACCCCTATAACATGGTACATGAACATTCACAGTCATTCTAACAGATCTCAAATTACAGACATGGAGGTGTTACTTTTTGAGTGACCCTCGTACATCCAGAACCGCTGGTGTATAGTGAAAATATAGCCTAATATTATAGAGCTATTTATTGCAAACTGCATACAGCTGTTTTAGGCTTGTTGGCCATCATCAGTGGAGTGTATAGAAACCATGGCTTCTATGTTTGGGAGTTTGGGACCCAACGGGACAATAAAGATAATCAGGTTATAGCAATAGGGTACAATACAAGAGGGTACATGGTACAATTACATCCAATCTGGGATAGATGTGTCTAGCAACAATCATCTATCCCAAATAGCATCTAACCGTACCATGTATCAATCAGTAGGTTCTTGCTGCAGGAGTCCCAGAACACAGCAAAGCCCCCATGTGAATGGGGCTTAAAGGAGAACTATGGGGTTAGGGCTTTTCCCCATAGTTCTCCTTAGGGTAACGGGAGGACACAAACTAGCCTCCTCCCGCCACCCTAGGCTCAGTATACCGCGAGCTGTAGCTTGCGGTATACTGAGACGCCGCAGTATACCGCGAGCTGCTGCTCGCGGTATACTAAGACACCGCAGCTGAAGCGGATCCCGACAATTATGTCTGGATCCGCCCAGCTGCGTGACTGACAGCTGGCTCTGCCTACCTAGAGGCAGAGCTAGCTGTACCCGCCCCCTCCCCCGTCCGTTCCGCCAGTCAGCGCTGGCGGATCGGAGGGGGGAATCCAGCCCCTCTGCCGTGACAGGATCGAGAGGTGAGCAAACACCGGTATGTGTTCGCTCACCTCCCGATCTACTGAGCCGACCTGTGACAGTCTCTTAGTTCACAGGTCGGCTAGAACTAAGCTGTGCCGCCCCAATGG
>NW_017308380.1:30833-32974 GCF_000935625.1 Nanorana parkeri | reverse complement strand
GGAAAGACTCTTGCAAAAATAGTTCTTGTCAAGGTGTTTCGCCAAAGACAACCTGAAAAGGCAATCAAGATGTATGCAGTCTTAGATGACCAAAGCAGTCACTCATTTACCACTTCAGAGTTCTTTGACTTATTCGGCATAAAGGGTAACATGCTATACTACACATTGCACACCTGTGCTGGTACAGTGCAACTCACAGGAAGGACCACCTATGCTGAGTTTGCGATTTCTCCTATAAAAGGAACGGAGATAATTGATCTTCCTAGTCTCATTGAGTGCAATCAGTTGCCTTACGACAAGGAGGAAATTCCTACACCAGAGGATGCACTTCGTGAACCTCACCTAAAACATTTAGCTGGCTGCATCCCACCACTGGACAACGATGCCAAAATAATGCTTCTCTTAGGCAGAGACATCCTGAGAGTACATAAGGTACGTCAGCAGCACAATGGCTGGAATGATGATCCTTACGCCCAAAAGATTGATCTAGGTTGGGTACTTATTGGAATCAAACGAGATTGCGAACCTCAAGCCTCAGGTGATGTATGCTCCAACAAGATCATCGTACAGGTAAACCAAGACAACATCACAACACCACCCTGCAATAGTTCTGGTAAGAATACGCACCAGATTTCCTTCAGCAGCTCGGACGAGCAGGAATCCACTGATGCAAACACCCAGGACAACGCACCGGACTCCTCAAGCATCATTCCAGTGACTCCACAAGCAGTGAACCTCTCTGGAAAATCATCGGAGTCTTCTACACCAGTCATCGTGCAAGATGATTCTCCTCTTCATGAAGAAGCATTAGACCAGCTACCAAAGGCTGAAGGTATGCTTTCTGAAACCAACCTTAGACTCCATAAGAATGTCTCAAACAATGCTGTTGTTGTGAAAGCCTTTCAACCTGGCGATCATGCCATAGGGTTCAAAGACTTCAATCTGGGAATGGACATGCCACCTGTACAGAGAAGTCTGGGCCTACAATGGGGCTTATTAAAAGACACCTTCAGCTTTCAAGTCAGCTCTGCAGACAAGCCATTCACCAAGCGTGGTGTTCTGTCAGTGGTGAGCGGCCTATACGATCCAGTGGGATTTGTGGCTCCCAACACCATACAAGGTAAATACTTACAGAGACGGCAATCTCTACATACCTTACATGAAATTCAGATACCAAGCTGCTACACTTCAGCTTCCCTTGCTACCAGTCAGAGGAAAGAGCTTCATATCTTCTCAGATGCATCTACTGAGACCGTAGCAGCTGTTGATTTAATCTGACCTCTGCATGTTACTTCCTTACGGTTATGGTTTTGCGTATAGTTGTTGGTAGAATTAGATATGAGACAGAAATAAGATTCTAGCTCTAGAAGCTGTAAATTCCTGGCTGCTGGGATTAAACGCTCGTCTTACAATATGCAATGTATACAGTTCATTTTTAATTATTGTTTGCATTGTCTTTCAATATGGGTGTAAGTGGGGGCCTCATGTTTGAGTTTCGCCTAAGGCCTCACAAAGTCTAGAGCCGCCTCTGCATGTACTCTGCATAGTACGCTAGGAAAGGCATCATCTTTTGACCGCATAATACTGGAAACCATCCATCTGCTGTATCCTGTTGTCTGAAACGGTATTGGTGAGTTCAGCTATCTGACAATGAATGTCCGCAGTGCTTGAATCTACTTATACAGGCCAGGCATAGAGGTCTCACAAGGGATAAATCGCTATCACAACAATCGGAGTCAGAATATAAGCACTCGCCTCATAGTTCTCCTTTAAGCCTATATTCACACCTATATGACAGGGGAATGCACATGAAATAATACATTCCCACAGTGCACAAAAATGTGTTTTGTTTTTTTGCAGACTGTACTATTAATGCTTAGCCTCCATTCACACTAGTGCAATTCAACGTATGTCTGCTGTTGTGCTACAGTGCATGACAATAACAATCATATTAATCTGTTTGGTTCCCGTTCACACCTATGCAATATGGTGCATCTGCAGTGCAATTTTTTTCAAAGGTGCGGGTGCTTCTTTTGGTGGTACGCAGTGCTTTTTCAGCTCCATAGATTTGAATAGGAGTACATGAAAAACGCATGTAATATGCATTTTTGTGTGTTAGAGTGCATGGCAACATGCCCCCC
>NW_017308380.1:21509-30315 GCF_000935625.1 Nanorana parkeri | reverse complement strand
CCCCCCCCTCCAGCAACTTATACTTTATCACTCCAACATTGGATGATACAAAAAGCATAACGCACAAAGCCTTGTCATGGATGGTGACAGTTCACACCACTGCGTTCCGGTGATATGCGCTTAAAAAAAGTAAGGCATGCAGTACTTTTTTTAGGAGTACAGATACATCGCACCGTGGTGAGCTGATAGAACGTAATGAAATGTCACTTGTGGCATTTCATTACGTTCTGTCACTTGAGACATTTCAATATAGTTCTAAGCAAAAAAAAAAACTGCGATGCAGCTCGTTCGAGCGCTCCTGCACTATTCAGGCACACGCACACCAGCAGCCATGTGGTTGAGCGTGGCTGCTGGTATGAACAAGCCGTGAATGGAGAGGACATCCCAAACCTGCTTGTCAAATCACCTGCGCAGTAGCCTGCCAAAACTCTTGGTACAAAAGTACTGTACGTTTTGGTGTGGTGGTTTTTAAAAAAAGAAAAAAAAATGGCTTGCAACCTTTAAAACACTTGTCGAAATGAATGGGCTGTATGTAAAACGTGTATACCCCTTGTTTTCTTTGTAAGGAACACTGTAACTTTTTTTTTTCCTTTTCGCGACAGAGTCGCTTTAAATCTCTCCGTAGTAAACAAAAGGAACGTCAGTCTGTCACTTCTTCCAGCTTTCTGTCTCCAAACGCTCTCCGTAGATAGCAGCCGGAAGCTATTGCACGACCCGGAAGTTCCTGCTATCGCTGCCTCAGAGCTGGCGATGCAGCAGAGTGCTTTGAGTGAAAGAAGTGCGGGAAGCGCAATGTGAGATGTTCTACTGATCTGCTCTGTGTTCTAATATTGTGCAGCCGATCTGTCCGCCTTCAACATGACTAATAAAAGGAAACGACAAGAAGATTTCCAGAAAGTAAAACTGAAGGTTGGGAAGAAGAAGCCCCGAGCTGACAATGCAACCTACACGACATGCAGGATCAAATCCATTCATCTGAGCGAGCAGCTAAGGGACGAGCACTCTCTCCCTACCAGCCGGCGGAAGCTCACCATTACGGTAGTAGCTCACAACATATTTGCTTTCCAACAGCTTTGCATAGTGTTTTTTTTTTAAGAGGGTGAATAGCGACCGAATAAAAGAACGCACTGCATGAGTTGTTTACTGGTTAACGGCCGAAGCGAGTTATTTGGGACACATTAGAATAATATGTTTTCCCTAGTCATAGTTCTTCATGAGCATAGTCAGGCCATTTATGTCCCATTCACTCCTAAAGTGTTTTGTAGCTCAAGTTTCTAAGCTCTGGTTCATATCTGTGATGTGGTGGTGCATGTGTTCCCGCATCACGTGTTGCACTGTTAGGCTTTACTCGCACCTTCAGTTAAGGTGCTTTTTGGTATTCCTGGGGCAGGAGCCTGCAAATTCCTGCAGCAGGAATACTTAATATGCCGTTTACAAGCGGGTGCTGTCACTTGTTCAAGTTAATGATCGGGTGACGGCGGCCGCATTTGAGAGTGAGCACCCTAAATGTAGTCGTATTTGATACACTTGCATACGGTTTGAAGGCGGTCGCTGTCCTGGACGCATCAATCATGTGAAGGCAGTGATCTCTTCCTAAACGCATGTAATCATATAATGTACGATTACATGTAGAGTGGCGGACTGCCGCTGTCACCTGATCATTAACTTTAATGGGTGACAGCGGCTGCTTGTCAATGGCATATTTGGGATTCCTGCTTCAGGAATCCCAATATGTGTTAATCAAGCCTTAGATGTGCCACTCTGACATTATTTCTTAATGGAACGTCAATTGCACGTGCATTGCATAACGCAACCTATTACCAGTTGTTTTGCTGTAAAAAGATTTAATAAAAATAAAGGTGCTTACACTTCTTTGAGTGCAATTAGATGCCCCAGGCAGCTTAGACGACACGGCTCTTCTCTCCTTCCCGCTCTGAGCTCCCTTCCCGCCAATAGCTGGTGGTATTCTGCATTGCACTGTATAATGTACTATTGCTTGGATTTGTAGTCCTCCTATAGCCAGTGCCATTCTGCATTCATTGCTTCATATATTTACACTGTTCCATTTCACTATATTGCACACCGCACTTTTTTTTTTTCTTTTTTACTTCCACCGCTCCAAGCTTGCTCCCGTGATGGACTACAATCTCAATACAAACTAGTAATCCCATCACTGGAGCCATTTTTTTTTAACCGATTAATCGGCTAACTAATCAATTTTGAAAATCGTTAGCTGCAGCCCTAAAATAAATACAAATTTAAAAAAGGAAAAAAATCATGAAAAAAAACAAATGTTAAATGAAAATTAACCCCGCTGCCTCCTCCACCTGCATGCAAATAAATGTGTGCGCGCTCTGCTCCATTCCACTGTGTGCCATATTGTGGTAGCTGTGTGCGGGTGTACTATCTATACCCCATGCTGCTGTCCAGCACACCCCTGCGCTATGGGATTTTGAGATTTTGCTCGCAAATTGCAAGCACTCGTTGTGACCACGCTGACCAATGAGAAGCGCTTCTTAGCACCGTTAAGTACAGTTTTGGTTAAACCGTTTTGTTTGCATCACAACAAGAAGTTTGGGCCCCCGCTTTAGTCCCTTGGACAAGCAGCTTTTAAAAAAAAATTCCGCACCCCTGAAAAGCGCATAACAATCAAGTACTTCAAATGCTTACTTGCATTGTTTTTCCTTTCCATCAATTTTTCATTCACATGCAATGTGCCTTTGAAATTTGTTAGACATTTTTACTAGTCCGTTTACCTAGCACTGACTCCTCCCTCCTTGCACATCATAGCCCTCTACTTGTCTAGGTGTGTCTAAATATTCTTTGTTCTGACCCAGCACATCTGCCCCTGTTTTCACCTTCCTGCATAACCTGTTATGTAGCTTCCGGGAAGGAAAGAAGGTGGATACTTTAAAGTGTCACTGGAGTAACAGAGTCTGCTGGGGCTGTTCATATCCAAGATGTCGGCACCCAGCAGAAGTCTCTGGACTTTTGGATGTCTACAAAAGGAAGGCTTTTACAGGTAAAAAAAAAAAGTGAAATCATGTGACTGAAAGCAGGCTAATAAATTTGCGCTTAGCACATTTTCAATGCATTCCATGACTTTTGGCATTACATGATGGAATTAGGTCCTAATAAATCCAGCTCTAGCCACAACTTCTTCTTTTTTTTTTCCTATATCTGGATAGAGTAAAGAAAGGATAGAAATCACAAGTGTAGTCTGAGTCCTTGTTGAGTTATTTATATCCGACTTTAAATTATTTGTTCTCCCATAGAGGAGTTTTTCTTCTGTCTGACACCTGTTGCCTAGACAGGACGTGAGTGGTCAACTGCATCAAAGGGACGGAGAAAGCAATCAAATCCGCTTCAGGCCTCCGGTCCAGCTGCAGGCTGTAGTTTTCATCCTTGGCCACAAAGCTCCTCAGTGGCTAAAGGGCATGAAAGCACAGCCTGTACCTCCACCATACCAAACAGATCAAGGACAAAAATCAGTATTAACGCGAGTGTACTTGTATTTCCAGAAGAAGGTATCGGTGGCATCCTCAAACTTCCCACAGAACAGATTTTCTTTACATGTGTTCTGTGAGTGAACTCACACTTGAATTGAAAAATGCCTACATTGTTTTAAATACATATAAAAACTCATACCAAACAAAACCTAGTACATTGACTCAGGATAGTAGCAAGTAGTAGTAGGTGAAACGGGAAGAGGAAAAATTAAATGGCTTTACATACATTTTTTACAGTAAATTCCCCATTATCCAGCATCCACGGGAAATGGTAGATTCCGGATAAATTGAACATTTTGGTTGCTTGAGAGTTGCTATTAAAAATAGGTCTAACTAATGCTATACTCCATACTATACCATAACATGAACTCTTTATTGACTTCATATTAATATTGAAATACAATAATCAAAAGCAAATTAAGACAAATAGACGCACTTAGTATTAGTTCTATAATACATGTGCTGTAATACTGTACTGTATAGTAGATCCCAGCCGACCTGAGGAAACTGAACATAGAGGGGTGTGTGCTTACTTATGGCCTGGTGTGCTCTGGGGCTGCCTGACAGTAGATAGGAGATCTACAATATACTGTACAGTATTCCATGAGCCTACAGTACTGATCACTAGGGGACGCATGTGCACAGCTCTCGATCACACACGGCCTCCCACATGATAATACAGTACTGTATCTGTACAGCACCCGTGGCAATCACACTATTCGGCCCCGATCCTCTACCCTTCCATGCTAGAGAGCCCTCTCCTACAAGGTCGCAGAGAAATGGCAGAACAGTGAGTGCACAGTGGATTTTGTTTGCTGGTTAGATGAGAGTTCCAGTTAGTTTAATACCGGTTAACAGAGTTTACTGTAGTAACTTTATTTTATACAATGCTACCTATACCTGTGTGTTTGATTTTTCTGTTTATGAAGATAAATGTATTTTGGTTACTAGTAACTAAGTTCTTTGGTCTCTCTTCTTTTGCAGGATATCCTTTCACAAATGCACCATTACAATTCTGGTGTTAAACACGGGGCTCTCGTTGGTCTTAGAGAAATCCTGTCAACTCATCCTTCATTACTTGATACACACATTTCCAATATAATGAGTGAAGTGACTGCTGTGTTCACCGACAAAGATTCTATGGTTAGGTCGGCCACGATTTCTGTCTTGCAGACTTTGGCACCCATGATTTTTCAAGAGAAGATTTCGCCTTTTTTCCCTCTTATAAGTGCTCACCTCTCCTCTGCTATGACTCATATAATGCCAGGGATTCAGGAAGACTCGCTGAAGATCCTAGATATCCTTTTGGAAGAGTATCCTGACTTACTTATTGATCGTAGTAGTATGTTATTGAACAATTTCTTGGAACTTATTTCCCACCAAAAGAACTCTAAGGAATTAAAAAACGCAGATAAAGCACCAGCTTGGACACTGTCTGTAAATCCTAATCGGAAGGTTACATCTCAGAAGTGGAGGATAAGTGTACTGGGTAGACTAAAAAAGTTTCTTAAGGCATTAGTGAAACGAGCTGTTGAAAGATATCCTGACAAGGAGCAACTTCACGATGGCGCTGAAAATGAACTTGCTGTAAAAGCCAATGTACACATCTCTTGGCAAGAGCATCAAGCTGGTCAGCAACAAATCAGGTTGTTTGATTGTGAGCAAACACAGTTAAGTAAAAACTCCTCATTTCGTCTGAGGTATGTATCATTTACCCCTATTAAATGGTGTATATGCTTATAAAAATGGTTATAACATTTTTGTTGACGCTAAACTATGAATTCCACCCACCCACTACTTTGAACAACATTCATTTTCTGAGGGAAATATGTAAGTTGTCATTGCTTACTTTTTATTCTGAACATAATAATTCCCTGAATGTTATGTACATATACTCTCTTCAGTACTGTCTAAATCAAGGATTCTCAATCAGAGTTCTCCAAGGTGCCCCCAGGGGTACCGCTGCTGGCCACCATTGCAGCGGTATATATCTGCCCAACATTGGCTGCAAACATTTTAGACATGTAATCTCCGCTGATTAAAAAAAAAAATGGAGAAAATAAACCTGAGCACTTTTCCACTGTAACCAATCGTTTCTTAGTAGGATAGACCGTGAGAACCATTTTCCGAATCATTAGTGAGTTTGAATACCAATGCAAAGTGACTTATTGTATTCTTTTATTTATTGTTATTCCTACAGCTTGCTGATCACACTAATGTACCTGGAGCTGTAGATGCAAAATATATTTCAGGGGTTCACTGAGGCCTCAACAATGTTTTCAAGGGTAAAAAGGTTGACAAAGGCTGGTCTAAATCATTGACTTTGAGCAAGTTTACAAATCGGGAGATTTGCCTTTACATGCTGTGTCTTTTTACTCTTGAGTGACTCAATGTATTGAGCTGGAGACAGCCAGCTAACTAGTATTTTCAAATGGTCAGCAGTGGCGCCTTACATGCTGCTTCAGTACAGGTTTCCTTAAGTGAGATGACATAGAAAAGGAGAACGTATAGAAAGTCATAAACAGGAAACTGGGGAAAAAATGAGCTCAGAAACTGATAGATTGATTTAAGCATCCACCACATAGAATATTTAAATCCAAAGGAGTTAGCTGGACAAGACCATGGGTATATATGGAAAAGAGAAATGGTTCAAGAGTGCAACCTTGCAGTACACCAACTTACAACTTTCTCTCCACACTTTCTGTATGGGGGTATGTAACACCAGAAGCCTGTCTGAAGAGCAAAGAGGACATTGAAGTGACTCTAGGATCATAGATTTTTGCGGTTTGAACATGAGAGGGCAAGGAAAGAGAAGGTTTGAGAATAGTTGAATATACTGTTCAGCTATGATGATGCCATCTCTACCACCGTGTTTGATACCAAGCTAGTGGGGTATGACTATAAAAGAACCTGAGAATGTGGATAGGTTTAACATCCTAAGAGGGCATTCCAAAGGGTGCAGGTTAAAGGATCAGGAGAAGTGGGAAAGATTGTTTTCCAATATTAGTTTAAGGGTTGCCTGTAGAGCTGCAACAATTATTCGATAAGCCGATTAAAATCGACGATGGAAAACGTTGTCAACGTTTTCCATCGTCGGCTACAATTAAAATTGCCCGCCTGTTCGCGGCTCCATACACAAGCTACGCTACGCCCACCGTGCACACGTCGCGTACGCCCACACACGCTAAGCCGGACACACGCCTGCAGAGCACGCCACCGCCACTACTTACAAGGGTTCAGAAACAGGTAAGGGGGACCTGTTTTAATGTTTCCTGTTTAAAAAAAAAAAGCTGCACACTGCAGAACACCAGCAGCTATAGAGGAACAACAAATCCCAGCAATAATACATTAAGCAGCCTGTATAATGTATTATTGCTGGGATTTGTTGTTCCTCTATAGCTGCTGGTGTTCTGCAGTGTGCCGCTGTATTATACATTGGTATTCTGCATTGTATAATACAGCGGCACAATGCAGAATACCAGCGCCCAGTAGGGAGGAGAGCAGCGCCCAGTAGGGAGGAGAGAAACCAGGCATGCACCGCTATTTCAGTGCCATTTTCGGCTGATATGTTTTGGCGGCCGAAGTGTGTGTGGAAATTTAAAAAAAAAAACTTCTTGTCCAAGGGCTAAAGCGGGGGCCGAATCTTCTTGTCCCTCATGACAATCTACTTGTCCCAATACAAAAAAATTGTTTTAATCAAAACTAGGGATGCACCGATATAGGTTTTTGTGTATCGAGTACTGATATTTTGTTTTTGGTACTCACCGATAACGAGCATTGGTGCTTCCGTTTGCATGGAGCAGGCAATCGGGAAGCTGGACAGCGGGTAATTACATGCTACCCAGCTTCCTGATTGCCAGGGAAGCCGACTCCATGGGCCGACTTGATTGTGATTGGCCGGGAAAACGGCTTCCAAGCCAATCAGGAAACGGGCAGCGAGTAATGACCTGATTGGCCGGGAAGCCGGCTCGATGTTCAGAAAGCAGGGCAGTGACTAATGACCCGACTCCCGGTTTCCTGGTTGGCCGGGAAGCCGGCTCACCAAGGTGCTGGCTTCCCGTCCAATCAGGAAATCGGGAGGTGGGTCATTAGTTGCTGTCCTGCTTCCTGATTGCATGGGAAGCTGGCTCCATGTTCCCCTACGGCACTGCCGGTCAGAGGAAATCTTCAGCTGACCGGAAGTTCCAGTATTGGGGAAGGTATCGGAGCATTTGGGGCGAGTACAAGTACTCTGCCAAATACTCTGTATTGGTGCATCCCTAATCAAAACTGTATTTGACTGTGCTAAATAGCGCTTCTCATTTGTGTGTGTGTTTTTTATTTTTTGAGAAGTATGACATTTTATAATATTTAGATAGCGGCCCCCTCTGGTAGCTGCAGCTACCAGAGACCCGGCCATTACGCTGAACTTTAACTGTGAGATGTAAGTATAATAGCTGTACCTACTGTATAAAGTTATTGTCCAAGCATGCTAGCAGAGCCCAAAGATATTTTCATTTAATGCTACCAAATGCTTTTCCATGGTCAAGGAAGAGTATTGCTGTCTGTCCAGCATTGTCAATTGATGCCTTTTATACTTTGAAAAACTCTCCTTTTTCTAAGTATAGAGGAGGAATTAGACCCTAGATGCACTTGCAGATGGGGCTGTGACTGCAGGAGTCTCCTGGCTCTAAATCTCAGGGCTTGTTTACACCAACCAGATCGGAAAGTTATTTTTTTTTCTTTTATTCATCTGGGCTAAAAATGCGTACACATTATTTTCAGTGGTACAAAGGAGGCTGGTTCACACCATTGCGTTCCGTTACAGAGCTTTTTTAAAGAAAAAATAAAGTCCAGCATACTTTTTTTTTTATCTGGAACGCACCAGAAACGCATGCAAAGTAATGTAAAGCATGTAAAAACACAAGAACGCACTGTAATGCACTTAAAACCCAAGCAAAACCAACTGAGAACAAAAACAAAATGTACCCGAATGCATCAAAAACATGTCAAAATTCACATACACACATTTGCGGAAATGTATCCAGGTCTGGAGATGGTGTGAACAATAGGGCTGCAGCTAACGACTATTTTCATATTTGATTAGTTAGCCGATTATTAACTTCGAATAATCGGATAAAAAAATACCGTCATTTATTTAAAATAAAATGCACAAATGCGGCGTTACAGACCTAAAGTTTACTTCAGAATAAAACGGTATGCGCATTTTTGAAATCGAAATGGCACTGCAACGCACCTCTGCAGCAAAATTTATCAGGCTGAAAGTGATGTATATATACATATACATACATACATAT
>NW_017308380.1:10669-20748 GCF_000935625.1 Nanorana parkeri | reverse complement strand
TATATATAATTTCTTTAAGAATTGTGTGCATTATATTAGACATTTTAATTAGTTTCATGGATTTAAAATGGGAATTGTAAAACTCTAAGCCTATGTAATAAAATAACCAAACTTTTATTTAAAATAACACACCAAACATTTTTTTTGTTTGCATTTTTAATTTGTATTTAACTTTTTTTTATTTCTTACTCTCTTTTAATTTTAGTTTTTAATCTTTTATTTTTGCAATTGGGAGCAATAGCCAGCCTGCTATTGGATATTTAAAATTGGTGGTAAGGATTCAGTCATGTGGTGGTTCTCCCCCAGCAGTAATTTGTAGTTTTGCCATGTAGAGCATTTTGTCGCAGAATTTTAGGCCTTTCCTAACATCAGAATATTCAGGGAAGATTCAGGGTGACCAGGCAAAAGGGGTAATACTTTGTTTCCAGAATAGCACGAGCTGAGGTGTTTCTTGAGTCTCCGGGGAGATCCGGTGCTGTGTGTTGATTCTGGGGATGATGGGCAGAGTCTCTGAGAGGCTTTTGTATTTGCCAGGAGTTCCAGCATACTTCTCCAGCTTAACTGAAGTATGTGCTGCTGTGTAGTGCTGCTTAGGCCGTAATGTTGGCGGTCCGAGGCCACGTGTTCTTCTTTGTTGTTGTGGGTTATCCAGGACGCCAAAGGATGGCTCGTGCACTGCAGCAGAGGCAGCAGTTCCGTTGGGTGGGTCACCAGTCTGCAGGTATGAAGGGAGAAGGATCTGTGTAGGAGCAGTTTCGTTTGAGAATATGCTTATCCGTTCTTTTTAAATCTGTAGATTGCCACTGATCATCGCTTCTTCTGAAATTGCTAGTTTAGTGGCAGACTTGGTAATTCACTGCAGCTCAAAAGATCTGAGAAATGGTATTGGCTTAGGAAATGCCAAAGCTAAGCAACTAGCAACAAGCACACAGCTAAACAACTAGCATTTTCAGAAGGAGGTCTGCAATGGCAGCCTCCTTATTTCCCTCCAAAATGGTTCCTTTTAGCCGGCTGTGATGCAACCAAAGGACATTTCTATATTCAGATTCTGCAGAGTGATTTAAAATTTGGATCTAGTTAATCTTTGTGATGAATTATCTAACATGTTTTTGATATTTTTTTTTATTTTTTTTTATGTTGCCAGGTCACTGGTGGGTATATCTTACAATACCGAAGAAGGTCTCTCTTCTTCAGATAGTTTGAAGGCGTTCATACAAGCAGTCATTCCCATTTTGATTGAGTGCTGGGTTGAGGAGTCACCCAGCAACATGTGTGATAGCTCTGAAAACTTGCTAAAACCTGTAGCATATCATCTTCTGCAGGAGGTGCTTAGCATCATTTCTCTCCTTTGGAAGCTAAGTGAACACCAGGCTGAATCACAGAAAATGGTAAGTATTGTTTAATACTTTTTGATTTGATGACATTGCACTTTTGATAACTGTGGTGAGGTTGATGACAGTTACGGAATTAAAGCTTAAGACTGTTGGGAATCACTTCCGATTAAGAACGAATGAAGAAGTGGGGGGAAAAAATGGAGGGCAGTGGATCACATTAAACAGAGGAAGGCAGAGCTGTTGATGAGACATATGTACTAACCCAGGAAGTGGGCTAGTAAAGATATAGAGCATTCAAAATAAAATTGGAGAGGATGTACTGTCAGATAAGGAGTAAAGTGTGTGTGTGTGTGTGTACTTGTTTTACTGAATGTCCAACATTTTAGTGGGTCATAGCCCACTAGGTTGCCTACTTACCTTATATTCTTCCTGAAGCTTCACCTGTTCCCCCACTCTGTCCTGGCTTTTCACCCTCCTTTACCTCAGTTTACTTGTGCATGCAGGCATTGTTATTCTTGCAGGTATTTTCTTGGTATTTGTATAATCTTTTTGTATGATAATTTGCCTTGACAAAGGTGAACTGTGCCCCATCAAAACGTTGGACACTCAGTAAAGAAGCTTGTTTTGCAAATTTTGGGTTCTTTTCAGGTCATGCCATGCTTCTTTCAATTCATATTTTATATTACTTGTATTGTACACCATGGGGCATTTCTTCAAATTACCCTGTGCAAGATTAATATTTACGTGTTTGTGTGGCCATTGTAGGAGCTTTTGGCATTGGACAGAGGTCAGCATTGGCACCCTGACCAGTCTGCAGCTACTTAGCCCTGTATAGAACAACCTGTGATGCACTGTGTGTTCAGACAATTTTCTATCGGAACCAGCATTAACTTTTTCAGCAATTTGTGCTACAGTAGCTCTTCTATTGGACTAGATGGGCCAGCCTTCGTTCCTCATGTGCATCAAGTCCTGACCACTGCAGACTGGGAACATCTCACAAGAGCTGCAGTTTTGGAGTTGCTCTGACCCAGTTTTCTAGCGATCACAATTTGGCCCTTGTCATAGTTACTCAAATCCTTACACTTGCCCATTTTCCTGCTTCCAACACATCAAGTTCAAAGACAAAATGTTCACATGTGCATGCGTGCAGGGGTGTGGAAATTTAAAAAAAAAAAATACTTATCCAAGGGCTAAAGCGGGGGCCGAATCTACTTGTCCCTTATGACAATCTACTTGTCCCAATACAAAAAAATAGTTTTAATGAAAGCTAGGGAAGCAGCAAAACCGTTTTTTGGGTATCGAGTGCCGATATTTTGCTTTCCGTACTTGCCGATACTGAGTACAGATACCGGTGCTTCCTTTTGCCCGGGAAACCTGCTCCATGCCATCAGGAAGCCGTGAAGCGGGTAATGACATCCCACCCGGCTTCCTGGTTTCCAGGGAAGCAGAGTCCATGTTTTTTGGCTGGCTTGATTGTGATTGGCCGGGAAGCCGGCCAACGAGTAATGACCTGATTGGCCCGGAAGCCCAGCCAATCAGCAAGGAGCTGGCTTCCCGCCTAATCAGGGAGGCGGGTCATTACCCGCCGCCACGCTTCCTGATTGCACGGCAGCTGGCTCCATGTTCCCCTACACAACTGCCGGTTAGAGGAAATCTTCCTCTGACCGGAAGTTCTGGTATTGGGGAAGGTACAAGTCCTCGCCCAAATACTCTGTGTCGGTGCATCCCTAATCAAAACTGTATTTGTCACTGCAAAATAGCACTTCTCATGAGTGCTTGCAATTTGTAAACTAATTTCAAAATGCATAGGGCAGGACTGTGCTGGACAGCAGTACGGGGTACAGATAGTACACATCTACTGGCGGAGGGTAAGGACTGTTCGCCGGGGGGCTGGGAGAGACGGGGCCAAATTTGATTGGGTAATTTAGTTTTCGCATATTACATGGGAAAGGAAACTTACCCTTTAATGCACATTGTGTGTGTAAGAGAGTTCTGCTGCCTGGCTACTAGGGATGCCCCGATACCACTTTTTCAAGAACAAGTGCTTCCCCTCATGTACTTGCTGATACCAATTACCGATACTTTTCTTAAAGGGACAGGTGACTTTAAATGATCCATAGTTCGACTACATGTTATGTACTATGGATCATGATTTAACCTATTAATGTTAGCAGGGGAGAATTGTAAATCTATTGCTGTAGTGGAGGTGTGTGCTGTATATATGTACTACATATACAGTACACACATCCAGTACACTATAGCAATAGATTTACAGCCAGCCCTGTCCCAGCTTCCCTCCCTCAGTTTCACTCCGATCCCTGTTGCCTCACGCTGTGCCTCTTGTAGTCGGCGCTGGGCAGGATCGCTGCATCGCGTCTCAGTGCTCAGCTTGTGGTAGGCGCTCACAATTCTGCCCTGCTAACATAAATAGGTTAAATCATAATCCATAGTGCATAATATTACATAACATGTAGTTGTACTACGGATCATTTAACCTATTCATGTTAGCAGGAGAGAATTGTAAATCTATTGCTGCAGTGAATTGGGAATGTATACTGTACATGTACCACATAGAATGCACTGCAGCAAAAGATTTACAATTCTGCACTGCTAACATGAATGGGTTAAATGATCCGTGCTACATAATATGTACATAACATGTAGTTGTACTACGGATCATTTAACCTGTTCATATTAGCAGAGGATAATTGTAAATCTATTGTTGCAGTGTATTCTATGTGTAGTACATGTACAGTACATATAGAGTAAACTGCAGCAATAGAGTTACAATTCTCCCCTGCTAACATGAATTGGTTAAATGATCCATAGTACAACGACATGTTATGTACTATGGATCATTTAATCCATTCATATTAGCAGGGGAGAATTGTAACTATTGCTCCGGTGTATTAGCAGTGTGTACTCTATATGTTCTACATATAGAACATATAGAGTACACGCGCTGACTCGCAGCGGCCAGTCAGCGCTGGTCCGGTGGGAGGAGCTCCAGGTGGCGTCCTAATTTAGCTGGCCGGCGACTGCCCAGAGGTGCCAAAATTTCCTAAGCGTGCAATTTTTTTTTTTTGTATGCAGATGGGGGCAGCGGGGTTGGTTTTTAATTAAATGTTTTTACTTTAACCCTTTTTAGTTTTTATATATTTTTTTTTTACCTTAACCCCCTGCTTTTATTCCCATCACATAGGGGCTTAAAAGCCGCTATCTGATAGTTTGGAGTTGACAGGTTCTCTTTATGGAACCTGCCCTCCCAACACAGAACAGATGTTCTGTGCAGTTCCTGACAGCTGTGATTAAAGCGCTCCGGTCTCCGTGATCACACAGAGCAGACGAAGAACGAACGTTCTTCGTCTGCTCTGCAGGCTCTATGGTAAGCTCATGTGCCGTGGTCTGGGGGACCCCGAAAACGGGGGTGGGGAGGCCTGGACAAGATCACTGCTTATTTGTGTGTGTATTATATTTTCTTTCTATAATCAGTGAAGAATAACAGCCAATCTGTGCCATGCACTGCTCGTTTCTTGCTTAGACCAAAAGTACTGCATTTCTACGATTTATACTGTATTACACTTTGGAAGTCAGCTGGGTCTTTGGTTTTCTTGTAATGGTTTGCATGGAAATTGGAGCTGATTTCTTTACTGAATTCTTAATTAAAGTAGAACTAAAGGTTTTGGGTTTTTAATTATTTAAAAAAAAATGTTGGTATAAATCTACTGTTAGCAAGCAGTAGATATATGCCCCCCCCCCCAAAAAATAGAAAGTTGGCAAATACCAACAAACTTAACCTGTGTCAGTGCCGCTGCAAAAGTCCCAGCTCCCAAACGCTGTGAAGGAGGAAGTGTGGGCGGGCACATGTGCAGTCCAGAGCATCGGATGGGAGAGGAGGAGAGCGGCACAGAAGCCGAATGGGCGCAGCTGGGAGTGTACATGTTGGATAGACACAGTGGGACGCGAGGAGCCTGCGCTGGAAGGACCTTGGAAAACAAGTGGAAGAAAGAATCTGTTCGGATCAAGAGGCATCACGTAAGGTAAGTCCTTAAAGCAAGATTTGTGTGGGGGGGAGTTGTAGCTTTAATGTCACTTTAAATATATTTTGTACTTTGTATTTAGAATGTAAAAGTTCACAGAGATCACAGTATTTTCAAAAGAACAACATTCACTTAGGTAAAGTACTTTAAACCAGGAGTTTAATTTCATGTACAGTACTGATATCTGTTTTTTTTCCCCGATAGGATGGTTGGTTCAGGAAGAATTATCTTAAAGATTTCAAGCATCATTTCATGAAGCATTTTCCTTACAACGCACAAGATAGCCTGAAACAGAAGAAAAAAATAACAAAAGGGTATTACTTTTATATTTGTAAAACTTTGCGAGTGGAGATGAGTGAAGCAGTCTGTGAATCTGCAGAGAGCATTTAGATTATTTTATTGTTAGAAAAGTTTTTACTAAGAGTTTCAGAGAAACATGACAACAATGCACATATAGCACAATCCTCAACAAAAACATTGCGTGTAAGAGGCAAACCTTTCTCTGTCCCTGGTTGAGAGTCTTTCAAGCAGGTCTCAGCGAATCACACTCTTGATTGTAGAATCCAGAAAGACTTTGTCTTGTCCAAGAGGTCCCAAAGGTTACCAATATTTCTGCTGGTGAGATAGGTTTGTGCAGATGATCACACAGGAAGAAGGTTCCATCATATTCCCCTGCCCCTGTCCCAGCATGTACGCTGCATTGCTAACACAGGTGTTTGCAGTAAATACCAGCAGGGGGGTCTGGATTGTCCCAGGAGATAATTACCCTCAAGCAGCTCTTCATCCATCAGTGTCCCTGCCCCAAGAGCCCTTGTTTGATGATCCTCATGAGTCAAGGAACACTTTTGATAGCGAAGCTTTTACATGGATATTATTTTATTGGCTCCAACAAAAACATATTCTGGTTGTACAGAATAAATTTACTCAGCACACCTCTTGTATGCACAATAAATTTTTTTTAAATGCTTTGATCAATTGTCATCACTAAATGTTTTGTTAGTTCAGTGTCCCTTTGCTACTGGATGCCTATTGGAATATATGTTATGTTTAGCCCCTTGTGAGGGTCTGTTTCATTGAACATCTGGGTTTCCTGCACTTAAGTGGGAAATCCAGGTCTCCGTAACGAAATATAATAAGCGTTTCTTCCTGACACCCCAGATTGGTTTTAAAGGTTTGGTCCTTTTTTTAAAATCCGTGTTCAGTTTTGATTTCCTAAGGAAGACCTGCAACACTAGTTGGTTGCTGCACACATTTATTGCTCCTGCATATGAGGATTTTGGCAAAAAATCTTCTTGCGCTTATGAACAAATGATTGCTAATGCAATCTGAATATGTATTGCAGAGGTCGGTAATCTTTTGCTTATAAAGTGTCAAACTTTAGATATTCCATTTGCCAGTAAACAATAGTGTGCCATAGCCGTTTAGTTTAGTTTATATATTTTTTTCACTGATAGTTGTATAATGGCGAGGTAAACTCCTTCATTATATTAACGGGTGCACACGCAAAACATGTTCGTATTTACTGAACTGGAAGGCCTGGTTCACACCTAGGCGTTTTTGAGCAGTTGGAAAAGCGCTTTTAATGCCCAACACAAGAATTCCCATGATTTTAAAAAGGTACATAAGCTTCTTTGGGCAGGTAAAACCATGTTTTTGCCTAATAGACTTCAATGGAAACGCGAGGCAGCGGGGTGTTGTACATTTTCGTGCACATTTAAATGCGTGTTCGTCCATTGCCCACAATGATTCATAAGCTGCCAGTCAAAACGCGTGTCTTCATGTACGCGCATGCAAACGTGCATCAAAATGTCCACAATGCGCATAACAGCGCAAATAATTACTGATGTTGTGGACAAGGTACCGGATTATTTAAAAAAGTGCATTATTAAGGCCTTGAAAAAGTTTATAGTAAAACTCTTTAACATTTGCAAACTTCTAATATTTATTCCTTGTTCCTTACGTTCAGATTTATTTAATTACTAAATTAGCCATATACCTGGAAATGTGTACATAGATATGACATGTTACAGTGCAGGAAAAAGCAGAAAACAGAAAAATAATAAAACTATTTGAGTAAATACTGTAAATGGGTGCATTCTACTCTTATTTATATTATTATTATTCAGTACAGTGTTGGCATTATTAAGGAATTGCCTAAAAAGTACACAAGCCTATCAGTAACTGTTGAATTGCTTAAATCTTTTAGCTCCAGGCCCTCAAATTCTGGCCAAGTTGGCACTAAGTAATATCACTCTCCTGCTTTTTTAACCGTTTCTACCATTTGCTTATTTGTACATGCACTACAACAAATGTAGCAAAACAACTTTGACCAGTATTAGTTTCCAAACCCCATTATTACTGCATTTAATTTTGTGATTTTTGTGTATGGCACTAAAATTCTGTTTCTGGTACAAAGCATTGAAAATGTATTTGATAAATTAGGCAAAACAGCCACCCCCTTTTCTTCACTTTTAATGCTGTGCATTTTCTTACTGCAACACAAAAAAATTAACAAATGAATGATAACTAAACAAGTTAAAATATACAAAAATCACCAAAAAAAAGCCTAAATGAGGGGGGAAGGAGTTAGAGATGGTTAGCATTACATGGATGTGGACATTAAAAAAACAAAAAAAACTGCTTGTCCAATGACTGTCATGAAGGACAAGTAGATTGGGCCCCCACTTTAATCCACTTGTCCTGATACAAAAAATTATTTTAACCAAAACCATATTTAACCTGAATGTACTGAGCAATGAGTGCTCACAATTTGCAAGCAAAATTCAAAATCAAAAGCGCAGGGCTGTGCTGGAGAGCAATATGGGGTACACCCCTACCAACGGAGGGGAAGGACCGTCCGCGGAAAGGCAAATATAACAAAGGGGGGCAGATATGAGCAGGTAATTCAATTTTCCCCAACTACTTGGGAAAGTGAACTTCCCCTAATGCACATTAAGCATGTTTAGAGTGCTGCTGCCCGGCTACCACAATATGACACACAGTGGAATGGGTGTGTTGATTTTTTTTATTTTCTAATTTTTATTTTATTTTTAATCACTTTTTATTTTTTATATATTTCAATTTTTTTATCACTTAACTTTATTGCTATCACACAGGGGCTCACAAGCCTCTATGTGATAGCTTTGGAGGTGACAGATACTCCTTTTGGAGCCTACCCTCCAATACAGAACTACGAGCACAGCATTGTTGCTAGAAGTTCTGTACAGTCCTGCATGTGACAGCTTGATGCAGGAAGGCTATGAGCTCCTGCCAAACTGGTCACACAGAGCAGACCAGAGAATGGATGTTCTCTGGCCTGCTCCCCATCCTGAAATCTTTGCTGTGGTCCGAGTCCCCCAAAAGAGCAGGGAACCCCCAAAAACCACGAAGGGGCAGTACGGGGGGTGGACAAGTAAGCTGCTGCAAGTGATTTGGGCGACTGGACAGCTGCCCAGATCACTTGTACAAGACGAGCAGCAGCTTCCCTGCGCTACATTTAGCCCGGCTTGCCCGCAGCAGGGCTAAATGCAGAAAAAAAAATCATGTCCCCACAACTGCAGGTCCTGCGTCAATAGGAATCCCGCAGCCTCTGCATTAACTCCTTTGATCTGCCCATTAATAAAATAGTGTAAAGACTATGTAGTAATAATAAGAAATCAAGTTTCTGAACACTGTTCTTAAGCTTCATTTCGTGGACAAGAGTGTTATGGTATATGGCCAAGTTGAAGTATTTTTTGGTGTACTTCATATGCCCAAAGTTCACAACTGGTTAAGTAGTAGTGATCTCGATTTTTCAAAACTAAACCATAATTTAAATTTTAATCCTATTTTATTAAACTGATAAATGCTTATAAGATGTTTAACTAGTTTCCTTTGTTTTGGAAAATATTGTTTTGTTCTGTTTTGGTGGCTAAATACCAGGTTATTCGTCACTTGATCTATTCTGAAGGTGCATAGGGTACTGATAAGCCAATCAGCAGCTCTGGCTGATCCCTGCATTGTCCCCATCAGCATAAATTATGTGACCAATGCATGCAAAATACATCTCATGATTAGTACCAGTGGGAGTCCAGAGCAGTGGTTTCTGAAGGACTCCCTGCTATAATATCTGTTAAATGCAGTGGCCATGGCGAAAGATGTTATAATTCCTTTTGAGATATGTTGCACAAATCTGAACCCGCAAAGAAAAACCATGACATTTTGAAGGATGATTCTGTTGAAATATTTCAACAATAAGCCAATTATAGCACATGTTTTCTTTTGTTTAGGAATAAAGATGGATTGCTTCCTTATAATGGCTTGGATTATCTTTTGTTAAATTTAACATTATGTGACATTATGGTCTCTTTGGCAAATCCTTCAACTCTGCAAGAGGATTCAGACTGGCTAGCCATGATAAGGACATTTGTGACTGAAAAGTTGCTTTGTGGGTGGAAACTAAATGCTAAGCAATTAAAACAACTACTTGAAGTAACAAACAGACTTTTGAATATCCATATCAACAGAGGTAAGCTTTTCTATTTAACTGAAAATCCTTCATTCTCGTAGAATATTTATTGAAGTCGATCTCCAGCTTATTAAAAAAAAATATATATATATTAGGGTCCGGTTGAAGCTTCCTTTCCCCCTTCTCCCCCTCTTAAGTGCCTCCCCTTCTCTCTTTCCTACTTGGCCTGCCACTTTACCTCTCAGGCTTCCCTCCTCC
>NW_017308380.1:9892-10512 GCF_000935625.1 Nanorana parkeri | reverse complement strand
TCTCAAAAAAACATTAAAGGAACACTTTTTAATCGGAGTATAGCATCAAGTCAATGAAACTCCTGGGATATTGATAAGGCCAGGTTACTTACCAGAGGGAGTTGTTAATCAGTTTCAGCTGCTTTTGGTGTCAATGAAATTAACAGGTGCACTAGATGGGCAACAATGAGACGACCTCCAAAACAGGAATGGTTTTACAGGTGGAGGCCACTGATATTTTTTACCCTATTCATCTTTTCTGACTGTTTTTCACTAGTTTTGCATTTGGCTAGAGTCAGTGTCACTACTGGTAGCATGAGGCGATACCTGGACCCTAAAGAGGTTGCACTGGCTTGCCAACTCCTTCAGGATAGCCCATCAATACGTGCCATTGCCAGAAGGTTTGCTGTGTTTCGCCGCACAGTCTCAAGAGCATGGAGGAGATTCCAATACACAGGCAGTTACTGTATGAGAGCTGGACAGGGCCATAGAATGCCCTTAACCCATCAGCAGGTCCGGTATCTGCTCCTTTGTGCAAGGAGGAACAGGATGAGCACTGCCAGAGCCCTACAAAATGACCTCCAGCAGGCCACTGGTGTGAATGTCTCTGACCAAACAATCAGAAACAGACTTCATGAGGG
>NW_017308380.1:0-9490 GCF_000935625.1 Nanorana parkeri | reverse complement strand
AAAAACATTAAAGGAACACTTTTTAATCGGAGTATAGCATCAAGTCAATGAAACTCCTGGGATATTGATAAGGCCAGGTTACTTACCAGAGGGAGTTGTTAATCAGTTTCAGCTGCTTTTGGTGTCAATGAAATTAACAGGTGCACTAGATGGGCAACAATGAGACGACCTCCAAAACAGGAATGGTTTTACAGGTGGAGGCCACTGATATTTTTTACCCTATTCATCTTTTCTGACTGTTTTTCACTAGTTTTGCATTTGGCTAGAGTCAGTGTCACTACTGGTAGCATGAGGCGATACCTGGACCCTAAAGAGGTTGCACTGGCTTGCCAACTCCTTCAGGATAGCCCATCAATACGTGCCATTGCCAGAAGGTTTGCTGTGTTTCGCCGCACAGTCTCAAGAGCATGGAGGAGATTCCAATACACAGGCAGTTACTGTATGAGAGCTGGACAGGGCCATAGAATGCCCTTAACCCATCAGCAGGTCCGGTATCTGCTCCTTTGTGCAAGGAGGAACAGGATGAGCACTGCCAGAGCCCTACAAAATGACCTCCAGCAGGCCACTGGTGTGAATGTCTCTGACCAAACAATCAGAAACAGACTTCATGAGGGCCCGACGTCCTCTAGTGGGCCCTGTGCTCACTGCCCGGCACCGTGGAGTTCGATTTGGCAGAGGGGGGTTGCAGACACTGAGCGGTTGGCTAGGTTGATGAGTCTAGCAGCTGCATTCATGATAGATTGAAGGGGGGATAGCCTGTGTAGTGGAAGGCCTATGAGGAGGGAGTTGTAATAGTCAAGACGAGAGATAAGGGAGTGGGTGAGTAATTTTGTCGTTTCATTGGTGTGGAAGGGGCGTATTTTGGAGCTGTTACGAAGGTGAAGGCGGCAGGATTTGGATAGTGATTGGATGTGGGGCAGAAATGTGAAGTCTGAATCCAGGATGACACCTAGCACATTGGCATGGGAGGAGGGCTGGATAGTTGTCTTATTAATCTCAAGGGAAAAGTTGGGAGGAAGATGCACGGACAGGATGAAATATCATGACCTCAGTTTTTGACAGATTGAGTTTTAAGAAGTGTTGTGACATCCAGACTGATATGTCAGTTAGTAGATTAGTGACACGCAAGGACACTGAGTCTATCTAGGTAGGAGGATAACCATGACAGAGCAGAGTCTTGTAGTCCAAGCGAGTGGAGTTTTTTTGAGGAGGAGCGGGTGGTCAACAGTGTCAAAAG
Organism: Nanorana parkeri; assembly: GCF_000935625.1. Classification (NCBI taxonomy): domain Eukaryota; kingdom Metazoa; phylum Chordata; class Amphibia; order Anura; family Dicroglossidae; genus Nanorana; species Nanorana parkeri. The sequence goes on along the minus strand of NW_017308380.1, from coordinate 8,253 downwards.
CAGCAGAAAGGTCTAATAGCAAGAGTAAGGAGTAGTGGCCATTGTTTTTAGCTGTTATTAATGTCATTGGTGAGTTTTAGGAGGGCGGTTTCAGTGGAGTGTACGGGGCGAAAGCCGGACTGTAAGGGGTCCAGAAAGTTATTAGCAAGGCGGCAGCTCAGACAGTTGTAGATTAGGCATTCTAGGAGTTTGGAGATGAATGGGAGTAAGGAGATAGGTTTGAGGTTGGTTGGGTCCAGTGAGGGTTTTTTGGGTATTGGGGTGATCAGCGCATGCTTTAGAGGGGAAGGAAAGATGCTAGTAGAGAGAGAAAGATTGGAAAATGTGAGAAAGAGAGTGTAGGATAGAGCAAGAGGGTGACCGAAGTAGTGGTGTTCCAGGGAGCTAGTGGTGTGAGTGAGAAGCTTTGTAACCTCCTCTGTGGTGACAGAGTCAAAACAGGAAAGTAACAAGTGCGATGGTGGGTCTGGTACATTAATAGGGGAAGGTGACTGAGTAGTGGTGATCTTTGTAGAAGAAGTCATTTAACCCTTTCATTACCAGGTTGAAACCTTTTTCACTAGATCATAGTTTGTGATTTTAGTATGTATCACTTACAGTTAAAATACATATATGAGAGTTGTTTTACCTGACAAAGGATTTGATTTTCTGTCCCGCCAATCCTGACATTTTCAAAGCACAATCCCTCATAGCTTAGCCCTGTCTAGCAGGGGAGGGGACCTGCTCTTTTTTATTTTGCTTTGTCTTAGATATTTTCCCTCTCCCCATCCCCACCATGTGACTGGATAAGGAGAAGCAGAAAACTGATAAGCTCATTCTACTTTCTCCTTATGCAGAGGCACAAGGATTTATATGATTATGTAATCTTTAAGCCAGCATATCAGTCTAGGAAGCCGATAATGGCATTGTCAGGGGGAGTACTGTGATCTGTTGGAGGCAATACCTGTGTGTGTAAAAACATTAAAGGAACACTTTTTAATCGGAGTATAGCATCAAGTCAATGAAACTCCTGGGATATTGATAAGGCCAGGTTACTTACCAGAGGGAGTTGTTAATCAGTTTCAGCTGCTTTTGGTGTCAATGAAATTAACAGGTGCACTAGATGGGCAACAATGAGACGACCTCCAAAACAGGAATGGTTTTACAGGTGGAGGCCACTGATATTTTTTACCCTATTCATCTTTTCTGACTGTTTTTCACTAGTTTTGCATTTGGCTAGAGTCAGTGTCACTACTGGTAGCATGAGGCGATACCTGGACCCTAAAGAGGTTGCACTGGCTTGCCAACTCCTTCAGGATAGCCCATCAATACGTGCCATTGCCAGAAGGTTTGCTGTGTTTCGCCGCACAGTCTCAAGAGCATGGAGGAGATTCCAATACACAGGCAGTTACTGTATGAGAGCTGGACAGGGCCATAGAATGCCCTTAACCCATCAGCAGGTCCGGTATCTGCTCCTTTGTGCAAGGAGGAACAGGATGAGCACTGCCAGAGCCCTACAAAATGACCTCCAGCAGGCCACTGGTGTGAATGTCTCTGACCAAACAATCAGAAACAGACTTCATGAGGGCCCGACGTCCTCTAGTGGGCCCTGTGCTCACTGCCCGGCACCGTGGAGTTCGATTTGGCAGAGGGGGGTTGCAGACACTGAGCGGTTGGCTAGGTTGATGAGTCTAGCAGCTGCATTCATGATAGATTGAAGGGGGGATAGCCTGTGTAGTGGAAGGCCTATGAGGAGGGAGTTGTAATAGTCAAGACGAGAGATAAGGGAGTGGGTGAGTAATTTTGTCGTTTCATTGGTGTGGAAGGGGCGTATTTTGGAGCTGTTACGAAGGTGAAGGCGGCAGGATTTGGATAGTGATTGGATGTGGGGCAGAAATGTGAAGTCTGAATCCAGGATGACACCTAGCACATTGGCATGGGAGGAGGGCTGGATAGTTGTCTTATTAATCTCAAGGGAAAAGTTGGGAGGAAGATGCACGGACAGGATGAAATATCATGACCTCAGTTTTTGACAGATTGAGTTTTAAGAAGTGTTGTGACATCCAGACTGATATGTCAGTTAGTAGATTAGTGACACGCAAGGACACTGAGTCTATCTAGGTAGGAGGATAACCATGACAGAGCAGAGTCTTGTAGTCCAAGCGAGTGGAGTTTTTTTGAGGAGGAGCGGGTGGTCAACAGTGTCAAAAGCAGCAGAAAGGTCTAATAGCAAGAGTAAGGAGTAGTGGCCATTGTTTTTAGCTGTTATTAATGTCATTGGTGAGTTTTAGGAGGGCGGTTTCAGTGGAGTGTACGGGGCGAAAGCCGGACTGTAAGGGGTCCAGAAAGTTATTAGCAAGGCGGCAGCTCAGACAGTTGTAGATTAGGCATTCTAGGAGTTTGGAGATGAATGGGAGTAAGGAGATAGGTTTGAGGTTGGTTGGGTCCAGTGAGGGTTTTTTGGGTATTGGGGTGATCAGCGCATGCTTTAGAGGGGAAGGAAAGATGCTAGTAGAGAGAGAAAGATTGGAAAATGTGAGAAAGAGAGTGTAGGATAGAGCAAGAGGGTGACCGAAGTAGTGGTGTTCCAGGGAGCTAGTGGTGTGAGTGAGAAGCTTTGTAACCTCCTCTGTGGTGACAGAGTCAAAACAGGAAAGTAACAAGTGCGATGGTGGGTCTGGTACATTAATAGGGGAAGGTGACTGAGTAGTGGTGATCTTTGTAGAAGAAGTCATTTAACCCTTTCATTACCAGGTTGAAACCTTTTTCACTAGATCATAGTTTGTGATTTTAGTATGTATCACTTACAGTTAAAATACATATATGAGAGTTGTTTTACCTGACAAAGGATTTGATTTTCTGTCCCGCCAATCCTGACATTTTCAAAGCACAATCCCTCATAGCTTAGCCCTGTCTAGCAGGGGAGGGGACCTGCTCTTTTTTATTTTGCTTTGTCTTAGATATTTTCCCTCTCCCCATCCCCACCATGTGACTGGATAAGGAGAAGCAGAAAACTGATAAGCTCATTCTACTTTCTCCTTATGCAGAGGCACAAGGATTTATATGATTATGTAATCTTTAAGCCAGCATATCAGTCTAGGAAGCCGATAATGGCATTGTCAGGGGGAGTACTGTGATCTGTTGGAGGCAATACCTGTGTGTGTTGTGCTTGCATATTCATAAGCATGCGTGCACGTAACAAGTAAAAATATATCTAATGCCAGGTAAGCTTTAATCCTGGGATTAAATTATCAAGTTCCACATTGTCTTCCTTTCTAGGCCACAGGGTTTGGAGACTGTAGGTTCTGTAGAATATTCTACTTTAGGGCTTGTTCACACCATAAGTGGTGACTGCCATTTTTCAGCAAATAAACAACGGCAGTTACTCCATACAGCAGCGCAGTTCGCTGTGAAAAAATGCTGCATGTCAGAAATTTTTCACACTGCACCGCACATCACACCCATGTTGTGGTGTGAATGGGGCACACAGAAGACAATTATTTACCCAAATGGAGTTTACACTTTGTACCGTCCATTTTCCATGTGGGTTAGTATCCAGTTTTGCTAATTAATCCACTTTGAACATTTAAAATAGTATAATATTCTTTACTTTGAACTGACCTCAGCCAATTATATTTTGTTGTATATTTCAGTGGCTACAGAGAAGTTGATTCAAGCAGTTTATATGACATACCAGCAACGAGATTTACTTTTATCAGTGCGCTCAATGCTTCTGAAGTTTTTTAATAGGGTTTACTTAAAAGAAGAAGAAATGTTCCTCAGCTTGGGGAGGTAAGACTCTGTTTTGCAAGTTCTTGACTTTGTTTAACGACTGTTTCATATAAGTATTTGTCCATGTAGTTGCTTAACGACAAAGAACTAAAAATATTGTATTCCATCAAAAACATTACCTGTTCCAGATGTAAGTAGCTTCTGTACATTTGATTGATACCTTTTTATAGGGAGACCTCCTAGAAATGTTAATTGTGCCTATGCAATACCACTGCACTCCTTGTTTGAGGCTCTAATATGAGGAAGCAGAATCCTGCCAGTAACTAGATGGCCACCACCCTAATATAGAGACCCAGAAAAAAAACAATCCCTATCATTCGTTGAGTGAAGTCTGCAAGTCCTATTCTGAGCTACCCGCCTCTGTGACCTCTCCCTGAGTCCTCTTTCTCATGGGCGCTTGGAGTTAGTTTGGTGCTCTTCTTGGAGCAATGGGCTTTTCTATAGTAGGTTACTTCGACCATCAGTTGCCTGGAGCTCCATTGCCTCAAGAGTTGAAAGCCAAGGTCAGGATCACCATTCAAACTCTGGAGGAGCTGGGATGACTGATCAACACGAATGAACCTTCTGTGATGTTCTGTCTTCAGCATTAAAACTTATTTTGGGTGCAATAATACTCATTATGCCAATAGTAACCAACCAACTTCTGTCTTTCATTTTAAACTGCTCCAGATTCTCTCTGCTCCAGTTTTGAAAAATTGGCTAATTGCCGAAAGTGCCATGACGGACGGAAATTTAGTGTATCCCATCATCTCTTCTCCTTGCTGGGCGCCGGTTTGTGTGGCTTCCGATGCATCGACAGCACCCAGCGGGGAAGAGAGACTCTTTCAGGATGCCGAGCGGTGCGGGCGGCGACAGTTGTCAACATGTCAGGAGGCCGAGCTCTACTCCCACCATGCCTGGCTCGGCATCCTGTGTTGGGATGAAGAGTGGCGATGCACATTGATAGCTGTCATGGTTGCAGGAGGCCAAGCTCTCCTCCCTCACCTCCCGGCTCGGCCTCCTGTGTCAAGATGGAGAGTGGTGTGGGGCAGTATCAGCTGTGATCTGTCACAGGAGGTGGAGCTGGAGTTGGTATACAAACATTCACTGACCAGCTAATCGATGAGTGTTTGTAAATAACTGGATATAGTGTACTTACTAGGTCTAGTTATGAATGAATGGGAAGTGATCTACATCACTTCCTGTTCATTCATACATTGTGGATATAGTGTACTTACTATGTCCACAATCATGAATGAATAGGAACGCTCAGTATAGAGGCTTCCTGTTCATTTATAACAGGGGCTGCAGAGAAAGAGATTGTGTGCTGTGTCCTCAATATCTTTTTTTTCTATTGTAAAAGGGAAATATCAGGGGTTTAGACCCCTAATATTTCCCTGGGAGCCCCGACAGTAAAGAAAAAGAAACAAAAGTAAAATAATTTAACACTTTTTTAAAAAGATTTAAAAAAATACATTTTCGTTTTCAGTCTGACAATTTTCATTTTCAGTTCCGGTCTCAAAATTCCATTTTGGTGCATCACTAGTTCATGGACTCTCACAATTCTGTATATAGCCCTTTTGATTTTGATGATCACGACATTTTGAATTCAGTCAAACAATGTCAACCATGGTGGATAAAAATCCATGTTGCTATATTAAAATAACAAAAATCCAAAGCTCATGAAAGGGGAAATATCCTTGCAGTGGGGCTACCCCTGCAATGCAAGGGTTCATGACTCGTGTTTTTTGGCTGGGGGTGTTGTGTAAAGCATTTTACTGATCCCACAGGCTCCGAGACCAGTGCCACAGCCTCTTACCCCTCTACATGCCAGCAGACGGTGGCCCATAGCACTGCATTATATGTGAGGATGTGGAGGAGAGCGATGTGAGCACTGATTGCCAGTGGAGCAGGAAACAAGTAAGTTAAAGACTATTACCCAGCTGCCCTAGCCATAAACAAGCAGATGACCCTTCCTGTGTGGGGGTAGCCCCACTGCAGGGGTAGTTTTTTTTTACCTTACTCCCCTCCAGAACCCTTGATGCTGCGGACAGCCCCACCAGATATGTGTCATGTTTCCAGGGGAAGCAAAACAAACGATAGTGCCATGATGCCTTTCTACTGTTCTATGTTTCCAGGGGAGGCACTGCACCTCCAACAGGCATCGGTCACTGTATGGTAGTACCGATGGAGGACTGTAGGGCATCGGTACCATCTGGTGAGTATCTTAAGGTTTTTCTCGCGAGCCCTGCTGGCGACTGACAGAGTGCGTGAGAGCAAACGACTTCTCCCACTCGTCGCTCGTAAAAGTGAGCTCCAGCTCACGTTCCCAGGCTGATGTGTAAGCAGGTAGCGTGGGAGAGGTTAGAAGGTCACGTACCTCAGAGGCCGCAGGTTCCCCGTCTGCCTCCTCAGGCCGGTCTACTTCCTGGAACACAGCCAGCGTCGACGAGTCCAGTGCGGCCGCGGATGGGGTCGGGGCCCCAGTGGAGTGCAGAAGCTGCGGTGGGTCCAGCGGTCTCTGTCCCGCGGTCCGAACCAAGGAGCGGAGGCTCTGGGCTGGCGTCAGAGGCAGTGGAGGATCCGTCCCGGCCTTCTTCGCCGGCGCGACTTTCGGCGGCATCTCGCGGCCTATCGCGGTGGTTGCGTCCGGCGGGCTGTCGCGTGGGTGCCACGTGAAGTACGAGGCAATGTCCGGGGAGGAGGAAGCAGAAGCAGTAGCCCCAGGTGAGTCCCGATCGTCGGGCATAGGGGGAAAAAGGGTGGTAGAAGGCTGAATATTTACTATAGGAGAGTCCCGGTATAGCAGAGCTCCTGGCTGCACGTCCTCACACCACCATGGCTGGCCACGCCCCCGGGCTTTAATAATTTTAATGTAAATGTAGTCTAAATGTTTGGCAGTACATACTGTTTTACTGTTTACAAATGTATTATTGATTTCTCTACCAAGTTAACTAACAAATTAATCATATAAATGGAGATTACAGTAAGCAAAGATACTTAAAGCTGTTTCGTTGTAGGAGTGTGTATTAAAGCAAAAAAAAAAATCTCAAAATGTTTATATTGTTTTTACAGGAGCCGAAGTAAGGTTTTATCTCGATGGCTTGCCAGCTTACCAGTTCAGCTTGTTCATCTTGGTCCAAGAAACCATCAGCTTTCTTCCCTTATGATTGATACAATATATACCGCTGCCGCTCGGTCAAACAAGGAATTACTTCAAAACCTTCAGACAGTGGCCTGTCAAATTTATGGTGTGTATTATTATGTTAGCTGTTCTGTTTTTTTTGTTTGTTTTTTTTTTTGGCAGGTTAGTGTATTTCTGAGTAATGTAACAGATAAAAAAAAAAAAATGTAATTTATCCTCCATTGAGGGACACGACAATTATGTTTAGTACTGCTGCCTACCAGAGGTTGGGACACCAACACAAAAAGTTGTAAGCTAGCAACTTTCTTACCCAGCATGCCTCTTGCTAGTGTCCTTGCAGGTTGGACAGCTTTTTCTTCAGCTCCAGTGAAAAAATGTCTGACTAATCTTTTTGCTAGTATTGTAATCTTGGTGACTTAAAGTGTTCTTTTTTTTTTTTAATGCTGGTGGTGTTTTTTTCCTGAACCCCACTGGACTGAATGTTGAAGGGCTAGCCTGTAATGTGACCTTAGGTCACTGGTCTCTGCATTGTGGCACTTTCTCCATACCTGAAGACCCGCTTTGTTAGTAAGGTCAGTCAGGCAGCACCACTGGATGCCTTTTCCATTTCCCATCACCGCTAGTTTTCACCACAGTAAGGGTTAGTGGTGGAGGACTGAACACGTCCACTAGGTGGAGTGTTACGCACGCTTTGTGCTCCCTGCCCTTCCATTCAGTGTAGAGGAAGTATCATCCCTTTGCTGCTTCTGTAGAAGTACTCATGAACATGCCCTAGTATCTTTTAATTTCCAACAAGTTTTATTATCATTTTCTCATACAAGTACAAACAATAAAGCTTCTCGTCATCACCGCAACATAGCATACAAAACGAGTGGAAGGGGGGAGGGGGAGGAGGTAAAGGGAAAGAGGGAATGGGAGGAGAGGGGAAAAGGGAAAGGAGTCCAAGTCCCTGGGTCTAAGCTCGCATGCCCAAGGTTGTGCTCTCCATCCGGTGTAGCGAACATAATCCTTTATGTAAATTGTTTGTCTAACCTATAGCCAGGTGTATCCCATCTCCCCGGCAATAATTGAGAAACATGTAAACCAACATTGCTATTGTACAGACTAGCGTAAAGAAAGTATTATTATGAGATCATGATGCATAATGTAGACTGGTCGGTGGCTCCTTATGGGCCTCCGAACGGTCCTGCAATCAGTGCTCATAGTACATTCAACAAGAATTCGGGCATATCCGCTTAACCAGTCTAGTTCCCTGTTCTCCTCTTATTGCCCTTCTCTCTTTGTGTCATCATGGTTGATCACGGTCGGATTTAAAAGACTTTTCCCCAATCATCTTCCAGGACAGCAACCTGAGAGAT
>NW_017308379.1:142466-209862 GCF_000935625.1 Nanorana parkeri | reverse complement strand
AAGGATTTTACGGTGAGTACAAAAATCCTATTTTTTTGGGAACAAATGAATTTCTAAAAGTGAATGTGGTTTTCATTAGAGAAACTCCACTCATTCCAATATCGAACGTTAGAATCAAATGAAATTTCAGTCGACATTCGTGATGTGTCTGGGAGGTAAAGAGAGATCTTTGGCACAAAAGATTGTTCAGAAATTAACTAGTGTATGGGCAGCTTTGGTGTGCCTGTCTTTTGTACCTGTTTTTTTTTTTTTTTTCCCCGGGATCATGCTAATTCTGGTTTCATAATTAACGTTAGGTACATGAAGTCATTATTGGAATAATTGAAACAAAAAAATAAACACGCTAGCCAACAACTAAAACTATAAATGCATTGCTAATGCTGTTGAGGAATTAATGCAACCGTGTCTCGGTTGGGGAGTTCATCCAGTTTGGTTTTCAAGTTACGTGGTCTAGTTGCTGGTCTGTTTTCTCACAAAACTTCTGGATAGGATTGCAGTGAAAAATCTGACCGTTTCCTTCATTCATGCTACATGGATGAATGAACTTTCTGCTGATTGGCAGCAGACACCATTCGGCCAACAATTTTCCAGCATGTTCCTTTGACATAAGTCAATCTAATGATCTACTTTTGTCAAGGAGATTAGGTGATTGAATTTCACCCGATTTTAGCAGGAATGTCGATCCGTATGTCGTAGCTTTAGTGTGGAGGTGTCATCTGCCCTTCTGTCTGACCATGCAGGGGGCACATCAGGCTGCATAAGGGAATCGGGAGCAAGTGTGTATGTACAGGTGTGGTGTGGGGTAAGGAGTGATGCAGGGCAGACTGCAAAGAACAAAAGGGCATTCATGCCTGAATTCTCTGATCATGTCTGCTGTACTCCCTCTAAGTTTTTTTTTTTTTTAACCACTTGCTGACTGGGGTGTTTACACCCCCTTTCCTGTCCAGACCATTTTTCAGTGTTTTTGCTGCGGTACTTTTACATTTATTCCGTCATGTAATGCTGTACTGAAATTAATTTTATACAATTTTTTGGGGACAGATAGAGCTTTCTTTTGGTGGTATTTAATCACCAACGGGGTTTTAGGTTTTTTTCATTATATAGTGGGAAAAAAAAAAATTTCGGGGAAAAAAACTGTTTTCCCTACGTTATGTTATAAAACAATCATTATTACCCAAATTTTTGGCAAAATATAAAAGACGGGGTCACGTCGGGTAAATAGACACCAAACATGTCAAGCTTTAAAATTGCGTGCGCCCGCGAACTCGCAAAAACTACCATACCTAAAATTGGCCATAGACAATGCTTTAAAAGCATTTACTGCTCATCAGTTTAGTGTTGTCGGTGATTGATGGGCCAAGAATTATTGCTCTGCGACGTTCGCAGCAATATGTAACATGTGCGACGTAATGGATGCAATTTTTGTATGTAAACAGCCATCGCTGGCTGTTTACATTCCAGGCTGATTTCCCGCTGCGGGCACGAGCAGGGCGGGATGGGACTTTTAAAAAACGCCCACCGGCATTCAAGAAGCCGCTGCCCGGCCGTTTAATTACAACGGCTGGACAGCAGGTGGTTAATGTTTCTTTAAGGGCCAGTTTACACCAATTGCGTTTCGTTCCAGTGCGGTAGCTGCTGGAACGCACAGCAATCGCACACTAAACTCCCTCCTTCGTTAAGGGGCATGAGGGGGTGTGGCAGGGCAATTAAGTCAATGGCACCGCAGTCACGCCCCCCGTGCATGCTCTATGTTTTTGCGTTTACACTGGACAGTAACGCAGGCAATGTTTTCGCACTGCGGGTGGGGGGGGGGGGCAAGGCTGCAGTGCCATTCAATGCACCGCCACGCCCACCCTTTAACGAAGGTGGGAGTTTAGTGTGCGATTGCTGTGCGTTCCAGCAGCTACCGCTTTGGAGCGCACAGCAGTTGGTGTGAACTGGCCCTTAAAGTTGTCTTGCTATGCAACTTCATTCATAATATCTATTCAGTTACTGTCCTTGACTCCAAATCTGTTATTGCACATGAAGGGTGCATTGGGTTTTAGAGTGGAAGTTCTCTATGTTCAGTTTTGTAACTTTTGCAAAAGAAATACAATGTCACTAAAATACTGTTTTGGTGAGGCATTTGGACATCTATGAAACAATTTTTTCATATAAAATTATAAAATATGTGGCCATTTTATATATAGATTTAATCTTTAAGTGACCCTTTTGAGAAATATTTAGGATATTATGTAATTTGCTATGTAATGTTACGATTTTACCATAATATGCCTGTAATCTTTAATGTTGTTAAATCCTGCAACCCTTCTACATCTGTACTTTTCTCTGCAGGATTTGGTAGTAAGAAGCCCTTTGTTTCTGGAAGGAAATCTATGTCCAAGGAACCTTATGCTCCACAACCGAAGCCTCCAGGAGTCGAAGGATTTCTTCCCTGGAGAACTGCAGAGAGGGCAAACAGGCACAGGTAACGGCATCCTTCAACTCGAAAACTGTCCACTCTCCTAATGTAGAATTGGCAACACATATTTAGGTAGTTGGGCTTTTTTTTTTTTTTTTTTAACCCTTTTGCTGCCACGAAGTATTACATCCAGAGTTTGTTTACCTTTTTACAATGAGCCGTTGGCTCACATCAAATGCAGACCTAAAAATGCAAAACATAATATAAAATGGCAGCACAGAAGTGTTACTCGATTCATAGGAGATTTATACTCCAAGAGAAAGTCCATATCAAACGTTCTTTATTAAATAATCTCTAGTAAATCTTATAGATCTAGTAAAGATATAGAAATCTTATGTCATATCACCAACCCATTAAAATAAGACAACATTGCCTGTAGAACACATGCACACAATTTCTTAGCTTTAGGAGTCCATGCAGCCTACAATTAGTATAAACAGCAAATCCGCTTTCTTGTTTACATCAAATATTGGCTGCACTGATTCCAAAAGTTGAGAAATTGGAGTTGATTTGCTATTGCAAAGTGAGCATGCTGTATATTTATAGTAAATCAGCCACAATGTGTGCATGTGTTCTGAAGACAACATTGTCTTGTTTTTTTTGTGGGTTGCTGATGGTGATTTATTACATTTTTATAAATGTGTTTTGTGATAGATCATTTAATATTGCGGAGTGCAAGAGTAGATATCCATAAAGCATGATAGGAGAACTCTCAATTGTCTGTGCATAAATGAATGCTTGCATTCTCCCTTTCTCTCTGACAAGCATAATGGCTTGTTCATACCACGTTCGGATCATTTCCAGACCAGAACAGTTTGTTGCCGACCAAAAAAGCATTCCAGTGTATTACTATGGTATTTCTGGGCTCTGTTCACACCATCACAGTCTGTTCCAGTCCAGACCCCCAAAAAATACTGCTTGTCTTATTTTCTCTAGTCTGGAGTGCATGGAAACGCATAAAAAACACTTGCAAACGAACTGGACTGCACCTGAAAGCCAACTTTAAGCTTAAAAAAAAAAGCGTCAAAATTGCGGTAAACACGCTGCAAAACGCACTGGACTGCGGTTGCAGATCTGGTCCGGACATGGTGTGAACATAGCCTTAAGCCTGTTTCCAGGGGGAAAAAACAAACTACTCTTGCAGTGGGGCTACCCCCGCACTGCAAGGGTCAACTGCTTATTTTTATCTAGGGGTATTGTGTAAAGAACTGTGTAAAGCTGTCCCTCAGGGCTGAACGAGAAAAAATTCACAATGTATGGGCAGCCTCACTTACCTGATCTCTGATCCGGCAGCCAGCGCTCACCTCTTTTCCCTATTATCCAGCTTGTGGACTGTCCGTCAGCATACTTACATCTAATGTAAGGCTCATAGCTCTGCATTACATGTGAAGAGGTCAGTGGACCACAAACCCAAGGATCAGAGGGGAGGGAGGCTTTGGATGCTAGTCTTGGAGCTTGCAGAAGCAGGGATCAGGTAAAAAAAAAAGTCCTCTAAACAATACGCATAGACAAAAGTGAGCGAAAATCGTAACTCTCAAGCAACCAGCCCCGTGGTGCTCCACTTCCCTATTCACCTGCCGGCTAGCTTCCGCAGTCGGCAGGTGAATGTAAACGACCGGGATCAATAGCAAGAGTGCTATTGGCTATTTCAAATTAAAATAGCCAATAGCAGGCTAGAGATTGCACCCGTCCACTGAGCAGAAGCGGACCTGAGAGAGAACTTTCTCTCTCAGGACTCCTCCTCCTTTAATAGCCAGCCTGCTATTGCAATTTGAAATAGCCAATAGCAGTCTTGCTATTGATCCCCATTGTGTACTGGCTGCTGCCGACTGCGGCAATACAGTACACAAAAGTACACTCTTCAGTTTAGGACACGATCAGGTTATGATGGGTTTATCAGAACGTAACCCGATCGTAAACTGAGGAGTGTCTGTATTATAGTGCTGCTTTGTTCAGTACTTTAAAGAGGAACTTCACCCTTATCTTAAAAATGACAACAAAGGCACATTTAGAAATGTTTAGTAATGATAATCTACAAACAGATACAGATAATTGCCAGCTTTTTATTCTTTGCATATCTTATTTTTCTTTTTCCTCCTCATTCTTCTCCCAGTGTCCATTTTTAATAAGGGCAGATTAATCCATATCCCTTTACTTCCTGAAACTCTGGGTCTGCCTTATGGAACATGTGACAGTGTACATCATCTCAAGGGAAATAATACCTCCCCCAGATTTTGTAGTTTACGGAGGAGATTTCATAGGAAGGCACTGGTGATGTAACCTTCCCAGGATGCATCTGTGAGGCCAGGGCTACATCACTAGTGTCTCAGTCAACCGGGAAGTGGGAAAACATTGATTGTAAGTCAAAGAAAAACATGTTTGTTTAAGTAATTCATGTAAGATGATTTTATATCAGCATGCAGAGCTGATTTTTAGTTAAAGGGGTAAAGGTCCTCTTTAACCACCTTCCGTCCATGGCCGTTTGTGAACGGCCAGACGGAAGTCTGCTAGGAGCGGGAGGGCATCTTAAGACGTCCTGCCCCTCCCCCCCTCTCGTGTGCGGCACTCAGCGCGCACACGAGAATCCACCAAAAGAAAGCTCTATGTGTCCCCAAAAAATGGTATGAAATTCGTATCAGTACAGCGTTGCATGACTGAATAAACATCAGTCAAAGTACTGCAGCGCTGAATACTGAAAAATGGCCTGGCCAGGAAGGGGGTGAAACACCCCGGTCTTCAAGTGGTTAAGTGTAACACGCCTATATTCTTGCTGTTGCTGTAAAGTCTTCTTTTTTTGCCAAGATCATATTATGACTGTAAATGTCTACTATGTCGCTGTCTGTTAAAAAAAAGAAATGGATTCAATAAAATGTACTTTTGTTTTATCTTTAGAGAAATGTCCTTGGACTGTATTCCATATTCTCCCATGCAGGTAAATAATTTATACAGTTATATGCAGTGTCCTTGCATTATACACACAGCAGTCAATACAATTAGGAAAATGGTATGATGTGGATGATATTTCAGAGATTTCTTGAAGCTACACATATACCTGTATTGACTGCCTGACCTGGCTGATATTGTATGAAGAGAGAGAGAATCCTCTTTTCTGTACGGAGCAGCAAATAAATCAGCCAATTGTGAGGAAAGTAGCAGGCAGCTGGGTTGGCTATTCTCAGGCAGTCTTCTTCCCCAGACATACACCAGGGTTGTGTGACTGTTTCCATGCTTCATATACATATCCGTCATCCATGAAGCATGTTTATAGTTGGATCACGTTTCAGGTATCTGATCCTGTTCACAAGTCTGGTTGTCATCTAGTGTCTTAGGCTACATTCACACTAGGTGCGATTAGATGCATATATATGCGTTTAACCACTTCCCATCTGACCATTGTAAATAAACAGCCGGCCGGGACACTCTTGAATGCGGGTGGGCATTTTAAAACGTCCTCACCCATGCTGCTTTTGCGCGCATGAGCCGGAAACCGTAGTCTCTTCAAACGGCTGGCCCTAGGTGTCATTAGGGTTCTAATCAACCCATGATGTCTCCATAAAGAGTATCTGTCATATCCTTTTTGCTATCACATAAGGGGCTTGTTAGTCCCCTATGTGATGGCAATAAAGTTAGGTGTAAAAAAAACAAAAGTTTTAAAAAGTAAGTCACATATCAAAAAAAACAGTAAAACATGTTTTTTAAGTCCCCTGCTCACCACATACACGCACATACAAACGTGAACATGTGTCCGGTGCACCAATGTGTGAAAACAATGAATGTACATAACACACGTTACATATCATTGTGAATGTTGGAGTGCGAGTAATAATTCTAGGCCTAAGTCTGTTAACACTAGATTTATGAATGGTAAACGCTTTTAAATCGTCGCCTACGGACAGTTTTGGGGATGGTAGTTTTTTTACGATTTTCGCGGGCGTGCACAATTTTAAGGCTTGACATGTTTGGTCTTTACCCGACGTGACCCCGTCTTTTATATTTTACCCAAAAATTGGGTAATACGGCCAGTTTTGGGGATGGTATTTTTTTTGCGATTTTTTAAATTTTTCTATCTGTCCCAAAAGAAATGGTATAAAATTAATTTTAGTACAGCGTTGCATGACGGAATAAATGTCAAAGTACTGCAGCGCTGAAACATTTAAAATGGCCTGGACACCAAAAATGGAATACCACAATAGAATGGAAGACCACCCCGGTCTTCAAGTGCTTAAAATGACCTCCATTGGATCTATTGACACCTTTGCACTTAGATGCTTTTTCTCGGCAGTCAGTTTAGCTGCGTTGAGAAAAAAGTCAAGTGATTTGAACCTCTAAAACGCGTGTAAATGCAAGACGTGTTTATTTGCTGAAGTCTCATTGGCTACTTCAATTGACTGTTTCAATGGACACAGGACAGATGCATCAAAACGCGTATGCGTGAACGTGCGTCATTTTGAGCATTTAGAAGCATAAACCAAGCCTGACAGTTTTTGCAGTGCATAGTAGAATGTGTTCCTGTCTTGCAACATCATCATCTTGGTGCACTACTGCAAACCCCTACTGTGCCAAATGTTGCCAAACTCATTTTTCTGAACCATTTTTTATTTGGGGCAGATCGTGAGACTTCTTGTGTGAAAAGCTGCACTTGGAATTTTTTTTAACAATTGGTGAAATTGTTGCATCTTTCTTTTTCAAACCCTTCAAATCGAACTGTATAGTGCATCCAAAAAAGCATTTTTACTGTGCACCAAATATTTGGCGATCCGACAATAGCTTATCTATCCCCTTTCTCGATTTGAGAGGACAGTTTATTATTGACCTCAATAAGCAGCAAATACTTTCCTTTCCCACACTCCTACGCTGCACTTATTTGCTGCCAGACTGCCTAAGATTTCTGATCAAGTTGAAGCTTACACAGGACTATGCTCGCCCTGCCTCAAAATGTCAGTGCTCAGGCCTGGTGATTGCCACCGTGCTGCATTGTGAGGTTGCAGAAGCAGTGTCACATGTGCAATAAAACATGGATTACTGGGTATTTTTTGGGCAGCTTGGGGAAGGTGATAAATGGTATCTCACGTAAAAGTGTTTCCTTAGTGTTGCATAGAAAATAGGGTAACAAATAAGATGACTGAAGTGCAACATTGCCAATCATTCGTTTCATAAATCTGCAAATCAGTTCCATTTCTATCTATTATCAACAAGCTAATGGTGGTAATTGGTAAAGAGCATTTAATAAACGTAACCAGGTCTTCTTTGTGCCTCATACTTTTAATCCGGGGGCTGCCAGCTGAAAGTCCATCTCCTAGACATTCATTGGGGAGAATTTATTAAAACTGGAGCAGACAAAATCTGGAGCAAATTTGCACTGCAACCAATCAGCATCTCTGTCTCATTTTCAAGTCTTACCTGCGCAAACTGAAGAGAGATGCTGATTGGTTGCCATGGGCAACTGCTCCAGATTGTGTCTGCTCCAGTTTTGATAAATTCCCCCCATTGTATTTTCTGATCTTAGGAGAAGTGATTGTTGAACTTGCTACCACTAGAGGTCAGTAGCAGTTCATCAGGAAAAATATAAGGCCATACCACAACCAATGGCGAGCGCTATTTAATACATTTATGCCTTGAGAAAGTTCCTAGGACCTCATAATATGCTATTCAAAAGTGAATCCTAAAGGGCTCATTCACACCAGATGTGTTAGGACCACAGTGTTGTGGTGGTGTACTGCATGCAGTGTGTTGCAATGCAAACCATCGCTGCGGTTAATTTAACCGAGTGAAATGTTACTTTGTATAACTTGTGACATTTCAATAAAGTTCTAACAAAGTTCCAACAAAGTGCATCATCATTGTTTATGCCAGCACTCACCACTGGCCATGCATTCAATGGCTAGTGTAAACCAAACCCTTAAAGTCATATGTGCAGCTGACCCAAATGTCTAGGTTTTCCAACTGCCTTACATGTAG
The DNA here is from genome assembly GCF_000935625.1 of Nanorana parkeri. Classification (NCBI taxonomy): domain Eukaryota; kingdom Metazoa; phylum Chordata; class Amphibia; order Anura; family Dicroglossidae; genus Nanorana; species Nanorana parkeri. Next base: position 201,443 of record NW_017308379.1, on the reverse strand, counting down.
ATAATATATTGATTGCTAGCAATGTTGTTGAAGCCAATATATTTTTAAGGGTCACACTTTTAAATATGTTGGGTTAACGATTTGGGAGCTGCATATTTTTAATAGCACAAAATTCAGGGCTGTCATCTTTATCCTTCCTAATGGCCATGGTTATATTTGGGTAATGACATCAGCCAGCATCCCCAGCCCCTTTGTTTACAATTACACATCCCTTGCTCCATTCAGCTGCGGACCAGAAAGTTCCCCAGTTGACAGCTGAATGAGGCCGGGGATGCATAATTAGTTGCCAGGATGCCGGCACCCCGGCTTTCAGGCAGCTGAATGGGGATGCATAATTGGTTGCCAGGACACTGGCAGCCTGGTGTGCTGGTAACCAATGAACTATGACTTTCATGACCGCTTTCTAGCACATACAGTATATGTCCCACTCTGAGCACTGGCATCTCTCTGTATGCCAGATCAGTGTTGATCTTAATTACCACCAGCTTTATCATCTTTAATCTGGTGGTCCTTTTTAAAAAATAGAGCCAGAAAAGTAGCGCAAAGCCTTTATTAAATTCTCTCCCCCCTCCATATTCTGTGTAATTTACTGTTTACATGTTACTTATGAGTTTGTAGTAGCACACCAGTATTGCATTCTGTGTTTGCATTCATAATTATGCATATTTTATCTTTTTACAACCCAGGTCAGACAATCCTTATTGCCAGCTCTTAGGTAGACTGATTGCCTATCTCATTGCAATGACATTTGATATGATGTTTAAAAATGATGAACAATTGTAAACTGCTAAAGCTGCACAGACAGCTATGCAAGTGGGTTAAAGCCCAGTCCAGGCAATAAGGATTGTCTGACTTGCAGCCAGATTCAGTAGTTTTTTTTATTGTGCTTGTGTGTCACATGATACTCTGCTGTACACCTCTTTAATATGCACCAGTATCTGTGGGCAGGGCTGCGGTTGGCTCAGAGTGAGGGCATTGCTGAAACCATGAAATGCACCAGCCTGCATTTTTCCAGGCACAGATTTAGGGCCATACATAGGGAGAGGATCCTGGCAGACAGGGGTGTTTAGCTTGTAAGGTAGGCTTGTACAGAAGATGAATGCAGGTTGACTGTATCAGCTACCTACTCATAACGTTACTGCTTGGTTGTGATGTACTGTATATATAGGATACCTACACATTGTATTCATTTAAACTTTTTCTCTAGGTTATGTTGCAACAATTCCTCCATTGCCTTTTCTGTACTAGAGCAACAACAGTTGGATGTCCAATGTCTAGTGCTGTTAATTCTTTTTATATTAGAACTGTCTCTGTTTGGGTCATCATACAGTCATGTCTATCTCCCCTCACATAATCTTGGTACCAAGTGGTATGCCCAAGCTGATAATGATACCTGGTCCCTAGGTTTAGCAGCCAAATCTGCCACTGTATAGCCACTATACAGAATATTTTACTTAGAAATTAAAGCATTTAATTATTATTATTAAATAATACAACAGTATTGTTTGATGTGTTAGCAAGTTTGTACACCAAACAGTCCTCAGTGAGTCATGTATTGGCCGTACATGCGAACGCTATTACATTATAAAAGATGTACGGTACCTGCAAACCTTTAGTCCTCATTCACACTACTAAGAGCCGGCCCATACAGATCCGTGCGGCGTGCATGGCCGTATCGGGCCGCTCCCGGGAAGGACTTCTTCTCTATGGGAATAAGCGGCCATTCGCTCACCCAAACTGCACATCTGTGCGGGTGTCTGTGCTCCGATCCATCCTGTCTACAGAGACCCGCATGGATGTGCAGTTCGGGTGAGCGTACGGCCACGTACTCCCATAGAGAAATGATTGCATGAATGAATAAATTATATAATTTTTTTTCTGAATGGTTCGTCTTGGGTACCTTTCATGAGCATATGTCTTTGTTATGTTTAATATGTCTTTATGGAATGTTTCTATATTCTGTTATCAGACAGGTAGTCCAGTGAAAGTGTCTGTGGATAGTGAGAGCTCCTGTGACAGTGATGAATCTGAGGGTTCTGCAGACCTTATCATTGACAGATCCAGGGTGTCTGGGACTCCAGAGAAGAGGGATGCGAGAAACTACAAGCGTTTGCAGGTAGCATACTTTCAGTATATACATGTCCTCCTCTTTTTGGTTAAGGCTAAACTCCTTGCAGACCACTAAATATACAGTTGAAGTGCATGAGCTGTTTTACCTGCCAAAATATGTAAATTATGTTCAACCACCCTTGTTATTTAGACACCCCTGCTAGATAGCATATAAAGTTTGCTCACCAGCCTCCTGATAGGATAATGAGAAACAGTAGACTGATGAGGTCATCCCTGTGTTTTTTTTCCCCCTGTATAAATGATCAGGAAGAGATAATGACTGCATCTTGCATTGCAGTAGATCTCTGATTTGGCTTAGAGTGCTGACAATCCTTTTCCCGGTCTAAAATGTAATGTTGGCAAGTCAGATTCAGGAATGTATTTTACTTTTTAATTATTTTATTTTTATTAAAAGCCTAACCAAAATAGATTTTTTTTCTTCTATCGCCTGGTGCTCAGCAATAAAGAGATGCTATAACTTTGCCTATTCAGAGGAAATTGAGAGCGTCTGCAGCTAGCCCACATCCTCTGATCTTTATACTTTCAGAGTCATACTCCCTTGCTGCACCGCCACTCTCCATCCCGCCCCTGGATGCGGGAAGCCGATCGGAATGATAAACAGTGCAATCCAGAGGCTGACTGCTCTGGAACGTACTGTTTATGGTGTGAACCGGCCCTCATAGCTGTTACCAACATATCTTGACAAAGTGTCGGTTCACACCATAAACAGTGTGTTCCAGATCCGGTCAGTCTCTGGAACGCACTGTATCGCATTCTGGCCAGCTTCCTGCGGGAGGGAGCGTGTCGGTGTGTTGAAGTCAATGGCACGGCAGCCACACAGACAGTGGTCTAAGGGGCATCATGAAAACATGCGTTATACATACAGTTAGGGTGATTGATCCTAGTACTATTTACCCTTTTTTCTACACAGATGCCCTTTGCAATCTTTGGAACAAGCCCAGTTGCATCCCATTGCTCCCTAATCACACCTGGTTTTATTTTATCAATCATTTTAATTAAAGAGGTTACTTTCAATAATGATAACGTGACCCTAAAATACAGACAGGCTGAATGAGGTCTAGAAAACTGTGTGTGCTGCTAGTTTCATGACAACTGACTGCAAAGAAAAGCTCTCTGCTGTATAGGTCTAGTGTATACCAACCATCTCTGCACCCTGGTAGTTCCGCCACTGAGTGTATTCCTTGAATTCTTAAAGTATTTTAAAGGCGCCTATTTCTTGTTTACTAGGCTGCATTGGAGGAATGCCAGCTAAGACTAGAAGAAGAAAGGAAAGCAAGGTTAAGCGCTGATGACAGGATAATGGAGGTAATGTATTATTATTATTTTTTTTTTATTGCTATCATTAGTAATATCCACAGTCTTTACATTAAAAAATTCTGACCTTGTTGCATAATTACATTTGCCTTAGTATAGAAAGTGGCTATTCTGCTGCTGTTTGAGGATTTTCTACCAGCACAGCAGTTTTTCTCTTATTAGCAGATACTGTTCAGGGTGACTTAGAGAAAACTTGGTGGAGGGCAAAGATTACAGCTGCCCTCTGAATGAAGATTTCCTCCGTAAGTGAGTTTCTTAGACAGCTGGTTACATATTTAGCTTCGGTTCACAAGTCATAAAAATGACTGTCCTCTATAAAAGCAATTGTTATCATTCTTATTGCTGAATTAAAGTCTGAATGAAGCCAGTGAGATGCAACAGAAAGTGAGAGAATATCTCTGCAAAGTAAAAGGGAATCTTCTCTTGGTTGTCACTGGAACAAGTGCCCTCTTTGGAAATTTCTGGTCTATTCTTGTTCCGTTGATAACTTAAAATGATGGATTTCCCATCATTTTTGTCTCAGTAAAAATGGTCACCAGGACAAATGGAGAGGGTGAATCTCAATAAAAACTGACAGAGGCTCTAATCAGTCACCACTTTATCAAAAACACATGAACCAATGGAAGTCAAAACTGAGTCGTAGAGTAGCTATAGAAGAATGAGTCTGTTGGCGGAGGTGAGTTAAAGCATCCGCCTTTCATTTTCGACGGAGCTTGATAAAGATAGACTGAGCTCTATTGAAATGCTTTGACTTATCTCATCGGCAAGGCCCATGGCTGTATAACTGCTTTGGACATATACACAAGTGTATTATTCGACAAGGCACTGCTTGTCTTTTTGAGACTCTCATCTTGAGAAAGACAAGTCGTGCTTGACAAAATTTCGACCAATAAATTTATGTTGCTACATTACAAGACCTGTGAGTGCCTCTTCCACTGGACCATTTGTATCTACTTGGCTTGAGTGCACCTGAGCAGCTTTCACACTTATCTAAATGTGTAGAGGCAGTCAGGGGTTTTGTAATGTAACAACATAAATAAATATATTGGTCCACGTTTCAACAAAGCGCTTCTTGTCTGAGTATCTTGAGAAAGACAAGCAGTGTCTTGTTGAAACGTCGACCAAACATTCAATGACATTCCAACCATGACATTATGACAACCCGCCTAATATTGAGTAGGTCCCCTTTTTGCTGCCACAACAGCCCTGGCCTGCTGAGGCATGGACTCCACTAGACCTCTGAAGGTATGCTGTGGTATCTGGCACCGACCGTTAATAGCAAATCCTTTAAGTCCTGTAAGTTGTGAGGTGGGGGCCTCCATGGATCAGACTTTTTTTTTCCAGCACATCTCACCCTGACCGGTCTGTGGCTTACGCAGCCCCATAAATAACAAACTGCGATGCACTGTAAATTCAGACACCTTTCTTTTGGAGCCAGCATTACTTTTTTTCAGTAATTTGAGCTACAGTAGCTTTACTGATCAGACTACACAGGCCAGCCGTCGCTCCCCATGTACATCATTGAGCCTTGGCTACCCATGAACCTGTTGCCAGTGCACCAGTTTTCCTTTCTTGGACCTAGTAGGGCCTGACCACTGCAAAGTGGGAACATCCCACAATGACTGTAGTTTTGAAGTTGCTTTGACCAAGTTGTCTAGCCGTCACAATTTGGCCGTTGTCAAAGGTGCTCAAATCCTTACGCTTGCCCACTTTGTCTGCTTCCAACATATCGACTTCTGGGACAAAATGTTTACCTGCTGCCTAATATACCCCACCCACTTCCAGGTGCCATTGTAATAAAATAATCACTGCTATTCACTGCACCTGTCAATGGTCATAATGTAATGGCTGATCAGTGTTTATACACCATGCAGTTTTCTTATAATATATGAGAGTGTTGCTTTTAATGTACGTATTCTTAAGCTAATCAAGCTGTAAAGAGATACAAGATGAATTACACCCCAGGAAGCCATTTGCCATTCATTGACGTAATGCTAGTGTGTGAGAGATAATGATCAGCTAGTTATTTATGCTGTGAAACGTTTAAGAATAAAGGGAGAAGGGTCATTAAGATAAAGAATTATGACTTGTCTATCATTGTCAATTGCTGCATGCTTGTCCTGGTTGTAAATCAGAAGTTCTGAACTAGCAGTTTCCGAAAGAGGTGAGATCTCTGTCACGTACAACTTATAATCCATAACGACCTATGACAAAAAATATTGGATCCTCACTTTTGTTTCCTCTGACTTCTTTTTTTTATTTCAGCTGGAAGTTGAAAATACCCGATTAAGACAAATCAATCACACTCTTTCAGAAGCACTTGAGACGCGAACGGTAACGTCTGTGCTTTTGGAGGATGAAGGAGTTCTTGACAGCATAGAAAGATCCTTCAGTAAATTCCACGCTTTCCTGGATCTTTTGAAAGATGCAGGGTAATTGTATGATGTTATTTAATGCACAAGCATCAGTTGGACCTGATTTAATTACTTATGCTTATTTTGCTCTAGGAAGTTGCATGTTACATTAGAATGTGCTGATGTGGGATGTGGCACCCCTTATACCTCCCTTAATCACTCAATACTCTAGAAAGTTGATGCACTAGATCTGATGTACGAGAACACAGGTGCCTACATGTGTGCAGATTACATGTAGATAAGGCTTATTTTAGACTTTGGCCTCTAATAACAGAACATTGCCACCACTGGATGCGGACAGACATCTGCTAGGATATCGAAAGTGATGTGATCTTTGAAAGGCCACATTGCTGCGTGTGTGATTACATCCATCGCCCTTTGCACAATAAAGCTGTTTGCACTTTTACAGACCCACATTTTTCAGACTTCAAATTCTATTTCATCATATATGGTAGCTACACCTGCTATTGGTTGACTGTGTACTTAATGGAATTTTGTCTCAGTCTGATGCTAAGGTTAGGGTTCTTGGGGGACCGACTTCAGGAGACTGTTCAGAGCTACACTCTGGCTGCTATCATTGATTTGTCCAGGTAGCTACAGGATAGGTCAAATGATGCTGAATAGAAATGAATCGTCAGTTTTGATATTGCTATGAAAATAAGTGGTATCCTGCAGAGTTATTGTTTTAGAACTGTGGTTTCATTTGCTGGACTGCCTTTTACATGGAGGTTGGAGAGTCTGGAGCTTAATAAGGAATTTGTTTAATGGACCCTGTCATATACATTTATGCACCCCTAGTGTGTACATTTCACATTATCCTGCGGTTCTGCATGCTTGCTGGTGTGTGAGTTTATAAGATCGCCATTTTATTAATGCACATATTGAAGACTAGAGAAAACATTGAGGAATATAAATTGACTTTGTATTATGTTTGCTAGGGAGCTCTCTGCCAGGTAGTGCTTGACTGCAGTAACTGCATGAGAAATAACCCACCCTGATGATACTTTATTGTTTCTGACTGCACCTAATGATGGTATTCATTAACTCTGCTGGATAATAGTGCTGTAGCCAGCTTACAGTGCATGTCAGGTCTTCTGTGTAATCTGTTTGAATATTTGATGTGTCTGGTGGAAAATGCTACTAATACAAGATATGATCAACTACAGACAATTAGCTGATGTGCCTAATGTGGAAATTACCCTGACAATGCGATTCCTTAGGAATGAAGTAAAAATGCATCTCTATTTATAATGCTTTTCTCCACAGAAAATCCTTCAAACATAAACTGTGTCCCCAAGCACCCCTAACCTATAAACTGTCCTTAATGTTCAACCTGATCCTAACATTTAACTCTACCTCTGTTTGAACGCTAAATGCCCAGTTACACCAAAATGCAATGCATGCATTTTTGTGCGTTAAGGTGTGCTACATTAGGCGACCCATCCAAAATGAATAGGTTGTAGCGCACATCATTTCATGGAAAAATAGGGATTGCTGCAGCGGGTGCATTGTTCAGGTGCAATTTAAATGTATTGCATTACCTCAAATGTCCAGTGTGAACAGGCTCCAGTACGCAACTTAACCCTTTGTCAGCTGGAAGCACTTTTGTAGCTCCGTACGACGTACGTCCTTGGCAGCGAAAGGGTTAAACTTGATGTATATTCAAAAAGTGAAGATTTTCTATGTAATAAAACCTCAACATAATTGTCTATTGTTGTACTGGAACCCGGATGGCTGTGCTCAGTTGGCAACCCTGGTCCCTAAGGGCCAGTTCACACCAGCTCTGGTACGTTACAGCACGATTCTCTGCTAGAGCGCATCCCGACCGGCTTCCTGTGTTTAGGGAGGGGGTGTGGCGGTGCGTTTGCCCGCACCGGAACGTGTGGCACATCAGTGCTTGCATTCCGGTCCAGTGCGATCTGAAAAAATAGTGCATGCTACATTGTTTCAGATCGCACTGGACCAAAACGTAAGCACTAATATGCCATGTGCCCTGGTGCGGGGGGTGTCTGCGGTGCCATTGACTTCAAAGCACCGCCACACCCCCTCCCGCCCCTGAACGCAGGAAGCCGGCTGGGATGCGCTCCAGTAGCGACTCCTGCTGGAACGCACCGTAGCTGGTTTGAACCAGCCGATGATTTGAACCAACAAATACACCTTTAGTAATGGCAATCTACAAACACATACTTATAGATAACTGGAAGATTTCTATTCTTTGCATGAATTATTTTTAGTTAACTCCCCATTTTTCTCAATGTGGCCATTTTTACTAAGGGCAGATTAATATATCTCCCTTTATTTCCTGGAACTCTGGGATATGTGATTAGGACATGTGACCATGCACATCATGTCAGGGGAGGAAAATGCCTTTTGAAATTACAGATGAGATTTCCTAGCAATGCCCTACTGATGTAACCTTCCCAGAATGCAATGCTTGGGGCGCTTGCCCAAGAGGACCAGGAAGTGGAAAAACAGTAATTGAAGTCAAAAGAAAAATGTTTAACTAATGTATGCAAGATGATTTCATATCAGCATGCAGAGCTGATTTTTTTGTGAAAGGGGGTAAACGGTAAAGGTTAATTATGCTCATAGAATCTAAACATTTTAAAATAATAACTTCAACATCTATAGGTTTGCGTTATTAACAATGGTTCTAGTCTGTTCTAATTGGTGAACAGACAATAATAAAAAAAAAACTAGTATGGAAACACCCAAAAGCCAAATAATTCTGGCAGCCTTATGTTTGCTGTTGAAGCTCAACATTCAGTAGTTACACCTGCTACTAACTGCCTATTGTTTGGGGCAAACAGATTTATGTGGTCGTGACTAATTGCTTGAATGTGGAATGTACTGCATAAGATGGACAGCATTTTTACTATATGCAATCATTGACGCTACTTGTACTGCCCCCCATATCACCAGGCACTTTCTCGGTCCTGGTGATGTCGCTTAATCTCTCTGATGTTTGACCACATCTGCATTATTTTCAAAACTTTCTGGTTTACTTGTGTTAAACACAGTCATTATAGATTACTACATAGCAGGAAGCAGAGCCGGCATATGCGAAAATATGCCTCCCCCAAGAATATGAACAGAAAAAGGATTTATGAAACTTTAACACTTATTATGCTGTCAGTATTCACATTTTTAAAGCTTTTCTCTCATTTCTTGCCTGGCTGTCACTGGGACAGGAAGTAAGGGAAAAACCTACCCAAAGGAGAAACAAACCGTAAAAAAAAACCCTACTTTTTAGAAGAGTGCGGAAAAGTTAGAACCTTGTTCAAGTTTATTTTTTAAAATATTGCTGTGTTCCCCTTGAGTAATTTTCCCCTTACTACTTTTAATTGACACCTTGTGCGTCAGGTTGTGAAAGTGTGCACTGGGATAGAAACCAAGGTAAAAGTCTCATGAACATACACATAGACAGTAACAAATACCTGACAAAAATTCTAACTCTTCCTAACTCTAAGGCACCGTTCACATTGAGCGATTTTATCGCGCGGTAATTCCCGCGATATCGCGGCTATTTACCGCGCGATATCGCGCTCCAATGTTTGGCAATGGGGCAAAGGGTCCTGCTGTCGCGGGCCGTGTGTGGCTACAGCAGGACCCTTTTTGGAGCGGATTTTGCTGCCATTCAATGCTTTTTCGCGCAGTGTGAATGGGGCCTAAATCCAAAAATAAAACAAAAAAGTGGCTGAAGCCTCTCCTATCTATGTATCTATCTTTTTTTAAACATCTTTTATTCATATTGGAGTTTCTGTTGTGCATAGAATTTACAATAACATTAATAGAATTCAGTAATGTAGTGAAAATCCATATTTTTATGTTTTCAGCTTGGGCCAGCTTGCCAGTATGGCAGGCATTGAACAGTCTGACTTTGCCCTGCCAGGGGATCCACAAATGTCTTCAACAATTGGACAAGCTCAACCATCCTCCTCTGAAACCCACAATGACCTGCAAAAAACCTTCCTACTTGACCGGGTAATCAGAAATGGTGTTAGGATATTTCAGATGATGATAATGGTTGATCATTTCATCATCACTATCATTTTTCTCAAATCCCGAAAAACAAAATCTGCTTTAACTGTTGAAGCTGTTTCTTCTATGAATATGGAAGACAAGCACACACTCATGCTACTGCACCTAAACTGGTTGCATGTGATCCTAATTTTAGATAAAACAGTAACTCTTTCTGTGAAAAAACTATAGTTGCTGTGTATAGTTCCCCCAGTCAGGTACATGGGGAAGAATTATAGAAAATGTGAACTGTTGGTGGCCATATGTTATGGCTCAGCAAATGTGTAGCAGAGATTGAAAGCACTCCAATACCAGGTTACTATATTTTGCCTTTTGTAAGCTGTACTGGTAGTCAATGTATGTGATATACTGTATATGTTTGTTAGTTGTGGTGTTGGGGGTCGAAGGGTTCAGGCTGCAGCAAACACCAAAAACACAACTTGCTTAACTGAAATCTGTGCCCCTATACTGGTTTGGGTGAACCCTGACACATTTTTTTAAATTAATTTGTAACATTAATTTAATTCATGAATTTGTGACATGTCAAAATACAGCAACAGTATAACAGTGGAACTCCCAGGCTGGTAAAAAAAAAAAAAATAGGTCTTACCTCCTAACATATGAAGAAGGTAATGCTTGTTTTGTCTAATACAAAGTATTACTTAACCCATGGTCCCGCGACAGCTGGTACTCCAACCTTCTTTTCCCCAATGCCAAAGCGTGGGTGGGCCTTTTAAATCATCACACACGATACAGGACCAGCGGTAGGAAGCATACATTTTTTTTATACTACCCAGATCATTTCTCCAGCATTTAAATAAACCAAATGCAGGAGGCTAGTTTGAACATACCTTAAGGAGGAGTGATCACAGCTTCTAGTTCTTGTAATCTTTAATATAACTTGTGGGTGCAGTATATGTTTTTATTTTCAGGGAAAGCATTGCACTTCTGAAATGTTATTGTATTTATATTGTGTGGCTGGGTTACACATAAACTGTGCTTTCCAGAGTTGATCTTTAAGTTATTCCTTTTTTTTCCCCTCCTGGCACAGAGAAGAGATAAGGAAGACCCCCCTCCAAGTCTTTCCGTAGAATCCCATGTCATGGCTGCAGCAGCCTTCCCTCCTCCTGGTGAATCTGATAAAATTCACGCCAGCAGCTTGAAGAGCAAAGAGTTTGATCTTCCTATAAAGGATTTGGAGTCACACAAGAACAGCACGATGCCTTCTGAACAGCAGAATACAGATGGTTTAAAGAGAGCCTACCTGTCGGAAAAGAAAGGAGCTGGTAACGAGTGCTCTGCTTCAGATTCCAGCAAAAGCAGGAAAAGTAGTGCAAGTAAAAAGTCCAAAGATTCATCTAGCGGAAAGGATAGAAGGCAATCTTCAAAAAGAAATCTTTCTGTGGCCTCGTACAAGGTTTGTTCTGAGGATGCTGGACATCAAAACGGTCACAAAAGTTCACCTTTTTCTGATGTCAGTGAATCAGAAATCCCAGAAAACCTACACTCCACCAGCCACAGCGGTTTAGAATGAGCAGTGATCGTTGACTTAACTTTGATCAAGTTTAATCTTTCCTTTTGCTGAACATGTTTACCTAGAAGTGAATGGGCCCTGCTGAAATGCTGAAGTTGTTTTCAGATTGGCTCCATGGTAGTTTTATTCACTCCCAGTAATAAAAAAAAACCCATGAAAATGACAGCTTGAAACAGCTGATCTAGTTGCAAAAAGTAATCAAATTTGGCTGCAGAGTACACAGTTAGCTGGTAATGCCGTGGGCTAAAAAGACTACTTGACTCTTAGGGGTCTATTTATAAATATCTGTAAATGTTGGTTTTGTGTGAATAATGGCAAAAACGAATGTTCAAAATGGAACGGAAATAGAATGGAATACTTATTTTCTATGCTCCTCAGCTCCATCTAGTGGCTATAGTGCAGTGCTACATCACAATACAATGAACCTGAAAAGTACATTTTTGGCCATTATTCGCACAAAACGAACGTTCACAGATATTCGCAGGACGAAGGGCCCTGCAGATGGTTTATAAATAGAGCCATTTATGAGCAATTGTGAAATGTTGCCAGATTTTGAATTTGAAATGTGATACAAACCAAAGTGATTGATTGCTTTCAGCAAACCTTTTTTGACTTTTTTTTAAAACTATTTGCTATTTTCATGTTTTTGCAGCATATTTGATCTGGGTGCAATAAGAAGGTAATTTTGTATTTGTAATATTTATTAGTGCTTATTTCATTTTTTTCTTAAGGTTTGTAAATAAAATTATTTATGTAATTTGTCTGTGCTGTCACGTTATTTTCAAATAAATGGAAGCCTGGTTTATTTTATTCATATAGCACTCTTTACCCTCTCCACCACATAGGTAATGTTAAAAAATTAGGGATGCACCGATGCAGATACTAGTATCAGTATCGGTGCTGAGTATTTAAAGATTTCCTCTGACCAGCAGTGCCATAGGGAAACATAGAGCTTGCTTCCCGGCAATCAGGAAGCCAGGTAGCAAGTAATGACCCGCCTTCCTGATTGTCTGGCTGAGAAGCCGGCTTTCCAGCCAATCAGCATGGAGCCGTCTTCCAGGCCAATCAGGAAGCCAGGAGGTGGGGTCATTACTCGGCGCCCAGCTTCCTGATTGCTCAAGAAGCCGGCTCCATACCAGCAGAAGCACCTGTATCGGTACTCGGTGTTGGCATTCATTCTACTTGAAAGTTGATTTTCAGTTTACATCACAAATTCCTTTCTGGAAAGGACTTCTTCTGAATGTAGAAACATGATGGAATCCTCTTTATTCCCAGACTACTTTTAATTATGGAGTCCCCATTTTTGCTGCTTTTATAAAATGTTTAGTGGCTCTAGTTGGATCATCGTAATACAATGATTCCTGGGGACTTATTTTTTTTATACACAGATGACCACTGTTAAGTAATGCAGGTGAAACTGGTCTAGGTACAACCTGATGAGTTGACTTGGCCAGGGGACATTGGTCCATGGACTGGGGGAACATACAACATAAAATCAATCCCTGGTCTAACTGTAGGCAATTGGATTCTTTTATGTCTAAAGAAACTCTCATAACCACATTGTTCTACTTTCAATCTTACAAATTATGCAGATATTTCTTGAAGAGCATGTTCCTTATAAATATCTGAATTTGTAGAAAATATATTGCTTGAATCCAGCATGCTAACCTGAAATGTACTTAGAAAAGGTCTGTTATTTCCTAGATAGCATTTTGTGAATGGTTGAGCTCTGTTTTATGTGTTTTTACTGAGTTTGCAACTCTGCGCTGTGAATTTAGGTAATGTTTAACCTTTTAACTAAAGATATAATAAAGTACTTGGTAGTTAGGGTTCAGGAAAAAAAGCCACGTGGAGTTCATTTAGGTCACGTCTGTCTGCACATTCACCACACGTGGTTCTTTATTCACTACACATGAGATAAAAAATTACATGAAAAGAGAATTTCATCACTCCCAAGACTCATAAGTCTTTTGCCCTAGGTGCAAACCATATGGTTCACCAAGTCCACCAGCCTTAATAGTAAGGGAGAAATAGCAACACACAAGGATTTTCTTACTCAAGAAAATGTATTGCCGCAGATGATCCTGTCCTGAACTGGCTCCTCCACTGACACATATCACCTCTTTCGTGGATTAGTTACAGCCACTCTATTATACCATTTATGTGGTTTAACTCATAATTTGTGATTGTATGAGCATTACTTACCAGACTTTCCCATCAGTTACTGTGGAACCAGAAAATTATGCCGTTCAGATTAGAAGAGAGTATGTGCTGCCATCTTGCTATGTGGGATGACAGTGTAGATATGAATCTGGAGTCCACTTATTCCACAAGTAACACTCCGTGAAACAGTTTTTATGACACATTTAGGATTAATTTTCCTTCAAGAGGTGCATTGCATCTTGGATGCATTTAAGTGTGTTTTACATGCAATATAATTTAATGCTATGGAAAAAACGATGCCAAAGCAAAGCTGGAAGGCTAATGAACTATAAGAAGAAAAAACTCTAACCCGCTGCGAGTGGGCATTGGTTTCAAACTGGACCTTTCAAGCATCACAATTTTTCCCCTTTCTTGGCAATCCAGGCTACATGCTTGGATAAGGGTCTTTTATGAATCTGTTATGGTGACACCGCAGGAGATGAGAACTAAGTTGGGTCCAGGCAGAAGATCAGGGCGGACAGCAGACAGAGAATGGTCAGAGTCAGAAAACGGGAAGCAATAGTATTAAAGCTCTTTTATACATGCAGGAAGCTGGGTTAAAGACACAGCAACAGCCCCTTGCAGAAGCTAATGCTTAAATACCCCTCTGAATCAGAGGCGACACGCCCAGCCTTACCTCAGGGCACTGAGATGTCCAGGTCTGGAATCTGTGACTATCATTAACCATACTGGCCTGGATTCTGTGAGCCATGCGAAATAATGGCAGAGCTCCTATGAGCACCATCAGAGGTACTGGCGGGTCTTCTGGAAGTCCTGATTGAGATTCTCGGAGGAGATCTGTAAAACCCGGCAGGGACTCTGAGCTTACCATAACAGAATCTTTAGGGGGCACCCTACAGACTTTGTAGAATAAAGCTAGCCTGGGAATTACAGCAGAGGAGCTGGAAGTGATGCAGTCAGCGTTGCTTCTGGCTCCATTCGGGCGGGGAGGAGAACAGCAAATTAATGCTCGCTGGTCTCTCTTCCTGATGACACCCATGATACCAGTCCCAGGCCCGCAGGAGGGGCAGTGGAGCCTGGGAAGCAAAGTAGGGGGAGCCCATGGAATCGACCTGGCGGCAGCTCGGCTGCCAGAATCACTTTCAGTGTAAAGCCGTCAATTGACTTTACACAGGTAAACAGAAGTCTGCCAGTGATGTATGCCTTACATTGCTGACAGCGAAAGAATTTAAGAACCAGCACACCATTTAAGAAAAAATATTTAAAAAAACAGCACTTGGTATGTGTGCTACAGTGTGGTAAGGTGTTTATGCATACTTGCACATTATGGTAAGAGCCCCAAAACCTTGAAACATGCACTATAGTTTCATTTTAAAGGAGAACTATGAGGTGAGTGATGTTCACTCAACCTCATAGTTCGAGCCGACGTGTGACAATGATACTGGCTGAACAGACAGTGGAGGGCACAGCTGGCTCTGTCTGTAGATAGGCAGAGCCAGCTGTCATTCACGCAGCTGGGTGGTTCTCGACAGTAATGTCGGGATCCGTCCAGGCTGCGGTGGTCTCAGTATACCGCGAGCTGCAGCTCGCGGTATACTGAGCTTTGGTTCACGGGAGGAGGTTATTATATGTCCTCCCGTGATCCTTAGGAGAACTATGGGGAAAAACACTTACCCCATAGTTCTTTAAGTTTCAGCATTGGATGAATGTACAGAAGTGATTTTATACCATGGTACTTCTGTAATTGTGTGCAGCTCAATTATGCAAGGTCACAGCCATGAACTTGGTTTACAGATGAAAGATGCCTGTCCTTGGCATATAGCAGCCAAAAATAACAACGTAACAATGAATAGGCCATTGAAAGATAAAAAAATCAAAACCAGGTTTTGCTGCAATATTCACCTTCAGTCCAGAGATTTTCCTATAGTACTTTTTTTTCTCCTTCTGTTGACATGTATGGCTAGCCTAACTCAACAAGGGGCGTGTCACACCTCTGCAGAGAAACCACTGCTTCCACACACAGAGCGAGGCTGTGGCTGCTTTCTAAAGAAATCAGATTGCAAGCTTTTATTCAGACCAGCAGCATTGTTGTAGAAGCTGCTGCATTTCTGGGAACCATAGCACACTCTCACACGTTGTAGTACATCTCAATGAGCTGCAGTACATATTAAGAGCATACAGTAAAATAAAAAAATCTATTCATTTCAGTACAGCGCTGCATGACAGAATAAATGTCAGTCAAAGTACCGCAGCGCTGAATACTGAAAAATGGCCTGGATGGGAAGGGGGTTTAACACCGCGGATGTCAACTGGTTAAGACAAAACAAAGTTGCATTGCAATGCAATTGAAAAGCGCATACCAGTGCCTGCACATTAGCCCCCATTCACACATTGCACGTCGCATTAAGGCCCCTTCCAGGCAGGCATTCCGATCAGGCCCACCTTTCAGTTTTTCAGGCAGATCTGATTGCATGCCCACTGTTAAACTTACCATACATTATGCGAATTTCGTCCGGATCTCTGAAAATGTTCCAACCAGCTCCTTCGATCAGCTGATTGAGGGATGCCGACAGCAGCACCCATGTTGCAAATTTCAGCCGTCAATCAGCTGAACGAAGGAGCCAGTTGGAAAATAATCAAACAGCCGGCATCTCATTGTTCGAGTATTCGGACAGCAGCCGGTGGCCTCTGTCAGAATACAAAAGAAACAGCAGGGATTCCTCGAACAAGGATTAAATAGAACAATGCTAGGCCAATGCAAGTAGAATTAAAGTCACTTTTTTACATATACAGTATCTACTGCTAACAAGCAGTACATATATGCAAAAACATTTAAAAAAAATAAAAAAGTTACCAAAGAGGCAAAAACCTACTTCTGTCTCCGCTGCACGCTCCCGGCTGTAAAATCTAGCTTTTCGAGTTGCTGTGCAGGAGGTTGACTGCGCAGTGGTGATCATCGATGGGGAGAAACACAGTGTAGATGAATGCACGCAGCCAGCGTGTGCATGCCAGACACCGTGGGACCCGGGGAGTCTGCGCCGGATCAGAAACCGGCACCAGTGCTGGAGGGACTCCTGAAAACTACTGGAAAGATGAAGATGATCGGATCGAGGCATCATTTAGGCTGGGTTCACACCTAGGCGTATCGAATATGCGCGTTTTGTGGTATAAAAAACGCACGACAAACGCGCATTTCCGAGGGCTACCTGGCTGTATCCCAATGGATACACGCGACAAAAACGCCCCAAAGAAGCTCGTGTACTTCTTTGGGGCGTAGGGCATTTTGTAGCGCGTTCCTACGGCCTGTAATACGCCCAGGTGTGAACCATACCCATAGGAAATAATGGGATTTCGGTGTTTGAGCGTTTTGCAGAGCGTAGGAATGCGCTACAAAACGCCCAGGTGTGAACTGGGCCTTAAGGTAAGTCCTTACACCAGCATTGGGGGGGATGTGTCTTTAATGTCACTTTACGTCTAAAAGCAGCCGGATCTAAACCTAAACGGACATGCACGCATTTACATCAGATCACTTCTGGCTCCATCTAGGTCCGGAAAATAAAATGAGAGTTCTGTTGTGGTGGACCTGATCATGATGGAGTGGAGGTAGTCTGATGTGACCACCAGACACATGCCCACTTACATCTGACTCTATAGAACAGCTCAGTTTTTTCCTCCATCACAAGATGGAGGAAAAAGCTGGACGGACACAGATGTCACAAGGGCGTGAAAAGGGGCCTTATGTGCGTTTGTTGCACATAGGGCAGACTATTCATTTCAGTGAGCTGCTCTCCAAACAGTAAAGAAGCTCATGCACCTTTTTTGAGCTTCGCGACCTTATTGCACTGCATATTTTTTTGTGCGTCTTTGTGCACTTAATAGGGTTGCCACCTGTCCAGGATTCACCCGGACAGTCCAGGTTTTGAATCATGGCATCAGAAACCCGGACACAAGATGTCAAGCAGACAGGGGCTACTGGCCCCCCACTGAAAACAGTCTCAACTGTGATATTTACATATGAATGGGTGGCGCTATTTACATATGAATAAGCTACGACTTCTCCCCAAAAAATGTCTGCGCGTCGCCTGAGTGTTCGGGTTTTCTCTTGAAGAAAAGGTGGCAACCCTAGCACTTAATGAACATGCATCTTGGCACGTGTAGGGTGTTGTTAACAGTGAATGGTACTGCAGACGTAGGTAAAAATATGGACACTGGCACTCTAGATGACAAATCAGATATATGGAAGTTGGAATGGGCAGGAAAAGCCGCTGTGTCCATAGAAAGCAGACCAGACGCTCTCCATAGAAGCCGGTGCGGAGCCGCACACAGTACACACAGCATTCACACACAGGGCTCGCTCTCCATCGCCGTGTTTTCAGGGGAGGTGCCAGCCCCGCCCCCTCCACATGGAGCTTTGTTGCTGGATGGTGCAATCGCTTTCCAGCCTTGCATCGCTGCCGGACGATCACGCGCCGAGCTCGTGGACACTCAGCCAATCGGAAGGTGCGCTTTAAGCGTTCCGCCAATCAAAGCGCGGCGCTGGAAAGTACCATGTGAAACCCACCAATGACCACAGGGCCCATCTGGTGGATATTTAGGCAGAGATGTAACGCTTGGAAAATCACAGCCGAACCATTGCGAACGTTGCGGATTTCTCCTAGTGTTATCACACATTACTAGATCAGGTCCTCCAACCCACTCTGCTGCAGACATGGACATCATCCAACAAGTGCTCAATTTTGGTGCTGGACCAGCCAAGCTGCCACCTTCGGTGAGTCCCCTGCACACATCTAGTCATGCAATTGTAAGACACCTTTGGGGCTAATCTATGGAACTAATGCAGATTTTACAGGTGTAGGTTCAGTATCAATCCATTGTATTATTCAGGCTATTGGAACACTGCAAGAGAGGCATGACTGCCAATCAGAGTCCACCTTGTATCTGTTTAGAACAGTGAGAAGGTGCAAGCTGTTTTCTGATTGGTTGTCATGGGTTAGTGCACTCTACCTGTCAGTGTGTATTTCTCATTGACAGTGCAGCACATTTTCGTCTCCTTTTCATAGTAATGATTGTTTAGAATTGAAATCTTATGAATATGTGAGCTAGTTACATACTGTGATCCAGTGATAGGAGGTGATCTTGTACTGGCATCATCAGGATCCAATAGACATAACATTACCTTCTGTGCTGCTATGTGTTTGTACTAAATCCATGAACCTGGGGTGGAATTATAGACCAGACTACATGAGTGCATTCCAGATTCAGCAATAGTAGACTATTCTCTATTAGAAATGTCCTGCTACCCATTCTCCTATTTTGATGGGCATGGCTAATACTAATTGCAATGATGCTTGTTATATTGCCATTAGTAAATCTGCATCTCCACTGATGCAGTGAACATGTGCTTGACACTTTGCGTTCTGCATGCCTTTTGTAAGCATGTCACAGTTCTTAGCAGAAATGCAGCAAAATGGAGTCCCCGGGATCTGAGCATAGGGGGTTCTGGCTTTATCTAATTCATTTCATTAAACATTGTCTTCTTGTAGGTTGTTTGCTGTCTGATGACACTTTTTGTGTGTGTGCATTCCACTTAGTATTCTGATGGTGTCGCAGTGCTCCTAGATTCTGCAGCGGCAAGCTGGAATTTGTTCAGCAGCATGATTAATCAATTCATTTGGTTCATTGGATGAGAAAATAAGACCGCAGAACAGGTCTGCTGTAAAGATTTGGAGGAATGCATCTGTAGGAGAGAGATGGAGCACACAATAGTGTGTTTGTTCTGTTTCTGCAGATAGAGAGAAGACTCAATCCAGGGAGAAATTGCATCAGCTGTCACTGTCTGACCAATCCTAGGAGGAGCACACACAAGGGGTGTGGTTACCTTGGCAGTGTATTAGCCCGAGTAACAATGCATTTGTACTGTCAGCATTTTTTCCAAAGACTTAATCACTCGCTGAATTTATTTTGGACACTTTGAATTCATAATCTCATTTCATGATGAATGCCTGACAAAGCAGATTCCAATTCCAAGTGAAAAGACTGCTCTCTTCATTCTCACTCCCATCAACAGATAGCAGAAATTTGCAAAGGCTTCATTATTACAACATTATAAGCAATATACACTTATTGCAATTTATAAACACTGTACATATTTTTCTATGTAAAAATAATATGTGTATATTGTTTAACAATTTTTACTTGTTTTAATTTGCATGTATAAACAGATTAAGGGGGGCACACAACTCCTATCTATACCAGTCTTTCTCAATCAGGGTGCCATTGCATGCTTGTGTGCCTTCTGGCTTCCTTTGGGGTGCCTCAGAATGTTGTGGTAGTGAGACTGTGATGTGAAGGGGGCCCTTGATGTAAAAGGGAACGCTAATATAAAAGTGGGGCTCCTGATGCAAAGGGTGACTGATGTGAGGGGAGGAAATCTTGGTGTGAAGGGGGAAACCCACTTTTTTTGTGTGGGGATCCCCTTCAAATCAATGAGATTTTAGACTGGGTTGCCTAAAGATTTTGCATACTTTAAAGGGTGCTGTGACTAAACCCCCCACTAATCTATACCAATAACTGAGCCAATTCTACATTTACCCTTAAAGGAGAACTATGGGGTCAGTGTTTTCCCCCATAGTTCTCCTTAGGGTACCGGGAGGACACAAACTATGTCACAGGTCGGCTAGAACTATGAGGTGAGTGGAAATCACTCATCTCATAGTTCTCTTTTAACCCTGATATGGTATGGAGCAGGCCTTCTTCACCAAGGTTCCTCAAGAGGTTTCTAGGGGTTCCTTAAAGGAGAACTATGAGGTGAGTGCTTTTCACTCACCTCATAGTTCTAGCCGACCTGTGACAATGAGACTGTCACAGGTCGGCTCAGTAGATCGGGAGGTGAGTGAACACATACCGGGTTCGCTCACCTCTCGATCCTGTCACGGCTCTCTGCCGTGACAGGGGGAGGGGCTGGATTCCCCTCTCCCCGCTCCGATCTGCCAGCGCTGACTGGCGGAACGGACGGGGGAGGGTGCGGGTACAGCTGGCTCTGCCTCTAGATAGGCAGAGCCAGCTGTCACTCACGCAGCTGGGCGGATCCCGTCATCTAAGTCGGGATCCGCTCCGGCTGCGGCGTCTCAGTATACCGCGAGCTGTAGCTCGCGGTATACTGAGCTTAGGGTAACTGGAGGATGCTAGTTTGTGTCCTCCCGTTACCCTAAGGAGAACTATGGGGAAAAACACTGACCCCATAGTTCTCCTTTTAAAGCCCAATTCCAGGAAAGTTACTTTTTGTTCCCTTTTGTGGTGTGGCTTTCCCCAAATTGTTAAAGCGTTTCTAAACTAGCAAGCAGTAGATGTATGCAAAAAGTTTAAAAAAAAAAACCCGCTTTAACAGCGGTTTAAACTTGGCTGTGTGTTCCCTGCGCGCTCCCGTCTGAAAATGTGAACTGCACGGGCGGCCGCAAAGCATCTAGGGGCGGGCACATACGCAGTTCACATTTTTGGCCGGGGCGCGAGGAAAGATACAAGGTAAGTCTATGGACGCGTGCACCCGCATGCAGATGCCATGGGAGAGCAGTGCCAGCAAGCTCAGAGGCGTCTGCGCTGGAGAGAAGGCTGAAAACTACAGGAAAGAAAAAGATGATCGGATTAAAAGACATCATTTTAAGGTAAGTGCTTTAATTAACGTTGGGGTGAGGGAAATTTTTTTTGCAGTTAATGTCACTTTAAGGGTTAAATGGTGGTTTATTTCCAGGTGACAGGAAAAATCTGTTTTACTTACCTGATCCTCGCTTCCCCTGGTAGTCAGCGCTCTCCTCTTCTCCCTCCTCCTCTCCGGCTATGGACTGTCCCTCGGCTTCATCATGTACAATGCAGGTTTATGGAGCCCGCATGCAATTTTATGACCTCAGGGGTTCTTATACACTGAAGCGTAGAGAATAAGAGGCTGCAGGGACCAGTCTAGCAGCCTGGAGGGAGCCGGTGGGGATTGGGTACGTAAAACAGCTTTTTCCTGTCCCCTAGACATAAACAAGTAGGTAACCCTTGCAGTGCGGGGGCAGCCATTTAAGACCAAGCGGGCACCTACATTATTATACAGGATTTATATAGCGCCAACAGTTTGCGCAGCGCTTAACATTATTGAGTTTACAAGCCTATGTTTGGATAGCTGAACTTTTATTTGTGAATTACTACATTCTTTCTTGGCAATAGAGTGCAATGAAAGAAGAACTTTATATAGATTTCAAGCTAAGAACCTGTTGAAATATCCTAACCTGTCAAGTCATTATTGTTGTTTTTTGTTCCTGTTTGAAAGATCTCCTCTCACTGTCTGTCTAGTTGACCATACAGGACGCAAGCCTCACCAAAGCATTAAAAACATCTCCAATCTATTGAAAATTGCTTTTATTATTGTCCTTGGTGGATAAGACATCCTGCTTGTTTTCTGTCAGAGAAGCCAGAGGAAGTGATGGGAAATCTCCCTAGTTCACACACAGACAACAACAAAACCTGCTAGTTTTCCCCCACTATATCCAAGTTTGAAGGGAAAAAATGTTGAACTGGAATTTTGCTTTACATTTGTTTTTTTTGTTGTGTAAAATATATATTATAATTTTTGTTTTATGTTATTTATATTTATTCTGTAGGTTTTGCTGGAAGCTCAGAAAGAATTGGTTGACTTCAAGGGCCTTGGGATCAGTGTTCTTGGTACGTACATTTCTTATTTGTATAAACAAGGTAGTGCAGCGATGTTGCAGCTAAATTGGGCATCTAATTTAGACCTCTCATTTTAACACAGAAATGAGCCACAGATCATCAGACTTCACGAAAATATTGAACAGCACAGAGGTGTTCTTACGAGAGTTGTTGTAAGTCTTTAAATTATTTTTTTTGTATGTGTATCCGTATAGATTTGTAAGCATTTCACTATCTTTATTGTAAAAATACATCTGTAATAGGTTTGTTTTTTTTTGTTTTTTTCTACAGGAATATTCCAGAAAATTACAAAGTGCTTTTTCTCCAAGGAGGTGGAAGTGGGCAGTTTAGTGGCATTCCCCTTAATATTATTGGTCTGAAAGAATCAAAATGTGCTGATTACATAGTTACTGGTGCTTGGTCTTCAAAAGCAGCCAAAGAGGCTGAGAAATATGGAAAGGTCAATATTGTGCATCCCAAACTTGCAAGCTACACAGGTAAATAAAGTGGCATATCTTTTAATGTTTGATTTTTATTACAGTGTGTGACCATTGATTTGTGTAAATGGGTTTACCTGTTTTATACTAATTCAGTGCTGTAGAAATGGAAACCTGGATAGACATATTGGGCTAGGATTACAGTGGTGATTTAAATCTCTGAGTTAACTGTTTGTTGGCATTATCCTCATTTTCAGCACATTTAAAATTAATGTGATCTTAATGAGATGACGAGCATCAAGTAGTTACATTTCCTAGCTGCAAAGATATTTAATTGATTGGCCGTCCATGCATATAGCTGAATAGTGAATACTGTTGAATGATCTCCTTAGCTGCAGGTCCAAGCAGCTAGAAAAGTACAAATCCAAATAAAATGTAGACAAAAGAGGAAACGAACAAATTACAAAATTGAATTTTATTAAAGGATACCTTCAGCAAGCTTATAATAAAGCAGAACTCCTCCTGCTTAATTAGCTTGTAATGGGCACAGCTCTTCACTGTACCACATACTAACTGCAGGGCAACAAATCACTGGTATTGGTTTAGTGTCCCAGGCCCACTTTGTGGCATCTCTTCTATCAATTTTGTATCTTGGTTTTTTTTACTTATTGATATCACACAAGGGTTAACAAGCCCCTATGTGATATAAGTCGGCGGTGACAGGCTCTCTTCATGAGCCTGCCGTCTAATACAGAAGATGCAGCACAGCATTGTGCTACATCTTCTGTACAGCTCCGTTTGTGACGGCTGACACAGGAAGCGCCGTGAACACAGCGCTCCTGTGTCACTGATCACAGAGCGGAGAACAGACGTTCTCTTCTCTGCTCCCGGCTCTCCATCCTGACATACTTTTGCTGTCGTCTTGGGTCCCCCAGAAAAGTGGGGTAGCCCAAAAACCATGGCGGGGAGGGGGTGGACCTTGGCACACTTGTACAAGCAGCCCTGCATCGGCGCTATGTATCGATGCATTTTCACAAGTACTCATGAAAATGCCCTGTACTGGCCCCTATACCAATACTACTATCGGGACATCCCTAGTTGTGTGTGTGATAGCACACAAACTGCTGCATGCTTTGTAGTAAGTGGGCTGTATTAGACAGAATGAGGGGGATTTTCTAAGACCGGCACAGATAGAATCTGGAGCAGTTGTGCATGGCAACCAGTCAGCTTCTGGCTTTCATTGTCAAAGTTTTAACTGATCAATCTGAAGAGAGAAGCTAATTGGTTAATATGCACAGCTTTATGTCTCCTCCCAGTTTTAAATTTGACCTTCTTTTTTTTTTTTTTTTTTTTTTTGTTGTAATCTGTCTCACCCAAGATATTATAGCACACCTGGATTTACCCAAAGTGAGCAGATACCCATAGTGATCAATTAGGTTTGTCTGTTTATCCTCAATGGTGAAACAAGGGACCTCAATGGTCACTAGTGTCAACTACTTGTTTTTCTCAACCTTTTCTATATACATAGTTACATTTTTACATAGTATCTGAGGTTGAATAAATACACATGTCCATTGAGTTCATCCTTTGTATATAAAACCTCCTTTTTTATACAGCAAATTTCATAAGTGATAAAATGCTTTCTAAATGTTGAATTTAGACATGTTCCAATAAACCTGTCATGTACTGTTGGGTCGGATTGTCCTATGACTTGCACATGTAACCGACTGTCAGCTTCCAAACTATGGCAGTTGCAAGATGGAAAGAAGTGAGGAATGCAATGGATCATCTAATCTGTTGTAACTTGTAATGGACCTTGGGATTTCAACTGGCTGCCACATAATTGTAGTTTTGTTCCTGTTCAGTCATCTGTAGTTTGAAATTGTTCAGGGAGATATTAAGTGCTCAAGATGTGCAGACTGAAAGACAAGATGTCAAGCGGGCCTTTCCAGTTAGATCATTCTGGAACTGTTAGAAATGGCCAAATGAAAGAAAAATTATATATGTTGGTATTGAAATCTTATTTATCCTTTTTTGCAGAAGGTTTATTCCAGAGAATTCCAAATGGAAAGACACAAACACCGGGTACAAAGCAAATAGGGGGGGGTTAGCCAACAGTCAGGAGCTGAAAGAGGTCAAATAGTCAACAAAATTGGGGAGGTTGGGAGTAAGATATCCAGGGCTGCCAGACAGTTAAGGATTTTGCTTGGGTGTCAGAAAAGATAGCCGTCAACCACGTTGAAGCTCAAACCCTTATTTATTTTACGTTTTTATTGTTTTAGAAATTCCAGATCCAAACACGTGGAATCTTAATCCAGAGGCTTCCTATGTGTACTATTGTGCCAATGAAACTGTTCATGGGGTGGAGTTCCAGTATATTCCAGATGTAAAGGGAGCTGTACTTGTTTGTGATATGTCCTCAAATTTCCTGTCTAGACCCATTGATGTTTCAAAGGTTTGTATGATTTCCTGTAATGGTTCTTGACTATTTGGCTGTAATTAGATTGATAGATATTACTGGTGCACACAGTGTTTATGTGCTACTTGTTCTATCCTAAACAATAATTAATTATTTCATATTTTATGACAAAGTATTCTACGTAGACATGGTTAAAAAGTATCACACTATTGACAAAGACTTGTATTTATTCAAGAATGGTAGTGTTGGTGTTACTTAAAGTTTAAAGCAGGCCTACACCTTTAAATGAGCCCTTACTTATTAGGTCATCTGCTGCACCATATACTGCTTGGCCAGAAATATCTTGGTCCAGAAATCCCAAGAACTACTCTCCATTTCAGTAGTGGTCCTTAATTGATCTCCAACAGAGTGATATTCAGGCACAGTCAGTCATATAAAAGCTCTCCATAAACTCTTGAGAAGATATGTCCAATGTCTTGGCTCTAAACACATCAAACATAGAATTCCTGGACAAGGGGGAGAGAGAGGGAGAGATTGGTTGTTTTCTCCCAAATTTGCCAGGCTAGGAGTGAATGTATTTGTACACTAATGGTGGATTGTGGTGGGGTGCGTGAATGAGACCATAACCATCCACTAACTTATTTGCTTTTTGTTGTCTCTAAGGCCTTGTTCACACCAGATGCAGTGCGTTCCGGACCGATTCTGGCCAGAACACACTGCCATGCATTGCGGCCGGCTCACTTTTTTGAGGGGCAGGAGGGGGCGTGGCGGTCCATTGAAGTGAATGGGACCGCCCTCCGGCTGCAATGCGATCGACTGCACGGGATCACAAGGCACATTTTGCCTGCAGTCCGGTGCAAGCACTATTTTGTTGGCATCAGAGCGCAGGCATAATGTGCCTTGTGATCCCGTGCGGCTGACCGCATTGGGGCCAGAGGGCGCGGCTACGGTGCCATTCACTTCAATGGACCGCCACACCCCCTCCTGCCCCTCAAAAAAGTGAGCTGGCTGCAATGCGAGCCAGTGCCTTCTGGCCAGAATCGGGCCGGAACGCACTGCATCTGGTGTGAATGAGGCCTAAATGTAAGGTAAATAGTCTTCTGGTGTCTGCTAAATTTCATATAGTAATTATGGTTCCAGCAAGGACATCTGGAATGGGGAAATAGTTCCCCATACCTGTCTCGATGAGATACAAGTTGCAAGAAGGGGATTGGTTCTGGAGGCATTTACTGAGAACTAAGATATCAGAGTAAGCTTCCTTTTGTGCACTTCCACCGTTACATTTAAGTCATGTACACAAGTTGCCTATTGTTTTAAATCTGTGTGCGTGTGTGATTTATAGATGGCCTAAAGCAAGATACAGTACTTTCTGAGTGGTTGCTTTTGGCTACTTTTTGCCCTACGTTTTATTTCATAAACCTGTATGTATGCTATGTTTATACATAATTTAAGCCTAAATGGTCCTTACAGTCTATTCTGCTGATAAACTGCTTCAAAATAAAATAATGGCTGTTTCCAGAGAGGAATTTTAAAACAAAATACTCTTTCCTGACTTCTTGGACATCCGAAGATGTTGGTAAGGTAAACCGATATATAATAAACAATTCAAAAGCAAGTGTTAAAAGTGCAGTAAGCCAAGTAACCAATCCGAATTCACTTTATAAAAGCTAGACTAGTGCAGTATCGGTTTTAGGTACTGCCAGTCTTAGCACTGTGTTAATAGATAAGCCTGAGAAAGTGAGCATAAGGGGTTTTCTTTAAAAAAAAAAAAAAAAAATTGTGTTTGGGCTAGTAACCAAAAACCATGTTCTCTTTTAAAGCATTTCCTTTCTTCTTTTAGTTTGGACTTATTTTTGCTGGTGCTCAGAAGAATGTTGGATGTGCTGGTGTCACAGTTGTCATAGTGAGGGAAGACTTGTTGGGCTTTGCATTGAAAGAGTGTCCTACAGTTTTGGATTACAAAATCCAGGCAGGAAACGGGTCATTGTATAATACTCCTCCATGTTTCAGGTAAACATAGGATAACTGCTGTTGGCATATAACACATGCTTGTTTACTATAAACTACTTTAATTTGGTTATTATGATTTAATTTCCTCCCCTTTTTTTTTTTTTTTTTTTTTTCTCCTTTCATCACATGCTTGCATGCCGACACATGGTAATTTCCTCCGTAAACGGAATAGGGAGAGTAGTGCATGCTGCTGTTTTTATTGTGTGTTGTTTCCATGTACATGCTTTCAGAGCATAGGCTAAATATTAGAGAATTGCAGAGATTTTGTAAAGCTATGTGTTCTTTGACCTACCGGTAATTGCCTATTTGCCAGAACAATTTTCAGCAATGAGAGCTGAAAATAACAAACTACTGTAATAGGAAGCTGGCACTGGCATGGTTAACATGTACCAATGCCAAAAAAGTACAATGGGGAGAGGGTCTTTTCATGCTGTTTTGAGGGCAACATTGTCTATACACAAATCTATTCAATAACCTGCTTACGGGATGCTTGAAAGCCGTATGCGTTCTTCCTGAACAGTACGGTTTTCACGGACAGCCTCGGCAACACAGTCAAACTGGAAAACTGGACATGCATAGTTGTGAGTTTTCTTTGTTTGCATGACTTAGTTACAGCAGCTCTCCCACATGATTAATTGCAGGTTTTTTTTTTTTGTTTTTTGTTTTACTTTTTTTATTTTTTTTTCCCCAGGTATTTTATCAAGGTTTCTTTAACCAGTAAATAGAAATTGGCCAGTAGTTCACTGAGACCATTCCTGTACTTTCTGGTGCAAAATTGTCCAGCTGGATAATTTCTATCAAATGACGAATTAAGAGACCGCAGATGATACAGCAGTGTAAAAATGGCCAGGAATGTTTGAAGGAAAACCTGGCCAAATTGTACTATACAGAAAGAGTAAATGCAGGTGTTTCTGTGCAAGAATTTAGAGACCACAGATGACCCAACAGTGTACAATTGGCCAGCAGCAGGCCAATGTTAGTGAGCAAGGCTAGATACAAAGAGCATAGGCTGGGATTTTACTAGAAGAATTAAGATTCTGTAAAGGATACAGCGGTGCAACATTGGCCAGTAGCAGGACAGTTTTAATCAGAAATAGGCCTATCTAGTTTATGCCTAACTTGTATTTTTACTATAGGGTTAGGCAGGTCTGGTGAATGTGACTGAATTATATTGAGGTGGTTTAGGTGCACACTATACTTACACTTGGCTGTGTGGTGCGGTTTTTGAGAGAAGCCTTGCTGCAAAAGAAAAGTTTGCTATGGACCAAAAAGCAGCTAAAACCGACCGCTGATCTCCAATCAACCACAAAATAAAATCTAAGATAAAATAGCTCCAATAGTTACAAAGGTGCTGATTTTTCCAAACGGCTAACATTCAGAATTAAAATACAATTTTTCCTAACTGATCCTAATCTCTTCCTAGGCAGTTTGTCAGCTTTCCCTACAGCAACATCCCTTACACTGACACTATGGCTGCCCAGTCCTGCTCCTCCCCCCCCCCCCTTTTTTATAGTGAGGGGGCTGGCTTTCTCACAAGCCCCCTTTTGTCCTTCATAATTTAGAGGCCACAGAGTACATTATGGTTTAACAAAAACCTTCTCGCCGAATTTGCACACATCTCCATTTCAAATGTGAATCTCCATCCCAAATGATTTGACTTGAGCCAATGGTAGCAGCAAACCCGAACCCCATCCCCAATGGTGATGACATGCTTGTGAAACTGAATTTTCCACTTGCATTTTCTGTTTAGTTTCAATTATTTTTTTTTTATATTCTGTCTGTAGCTTAGCATTTACGTTTTCAGTTGTTACAGCGTACAAATGCTTTAAGTGGACCTGTGAGCTACTTAAGCCAAACATTTCTTTTTTTTTTTTTTTTTTCTCAATTTCCAGTATCTATATAATGGGACTTGTGTTGGAATGGATTAAGAATAATGGAGGAGCTGCTTGCATGGAAAAGCTAAGCATCCTCAAATCAGACATGCTTTATAATGTTATTGATGAATCCAATGGATTGTATGTGTAAGTATATTTATTTTTTATTATGCTGTTATTTGTTCAAGAACATGTACAATGGATGAAGATAGTGATTTTGGTAATCAGGGTTGCAGAGCAGTACTTTGCAGTGTAAACCTCTGCTCTTCTCCTTATTTACATCTCCTCTTATCACCTATCTGGGTCATTCCACATTTAGATATTCTCTGCAGTGACGAGCGCCTCTTTGGCTCCAGTGTCAATGATGAAATTTGGTGAGAGTCTGTGAACATGGCAACCTAATGCAGGGTGGGAAATTTTGGAAGGACCCAGGTGATTAAGGGACCATGGTGGTGGAGCTTGGAGGTGAGACCGTTTTAGGTCGCTGTGCAGGTTGGGGAGCATTGGGTAGGTGGGATGCAGTAAGCAACCTGGTTCGTGGAACCTGAAAGTGTGTTGCGGTGGTATGGTGGTGCTGTAAAGCAGTGCTCCCCAACCTTTATCGCCGCGGACCGGTCAACGTTTGATCATTTTACCGCGGCCCGGTAAAAAAGATTGTTTTGATTTAATAATTTTAATTTAATTGTATTTAACACCGGGACCGTGCACTGATGCAGTGATGCTGGGGTGCAAGAAGGAGAGAGACTGTGTTAGCAATGTAGGGTGGAGGGATCTATGTCAGTGACATGGAGGTGTTGATGGAGAAAGGAGTCTGTGTTAGTGATGTTGGGGTGTTGGAGGGTGGAGGGGTCTGTGTCTGTGATGCCGGGGTATTGGAGGCCAGATGGTCTGTGTCTGACATAAGGGGAGTTTCTGTGTCAGTGATGTAGGGAGTAATGGAGGGTAGATGGATCTAGGTCAGTGACATCAGCAGGGTTTGGAGGGTGAAGCGCTCTGTCAGTGATGTTGGGGTTTTGGAAGGTAAATGGGTCTGCGGCACAACATATGGGATGTTGGTAGATAGTGTGGTCTGTGTCTGTGATGGAGGGTAGCTGGATCTGTGTCAGCGACATCAACAGGGTGTTGGAGGGTGAAGGTCTTTGTCAGTGATGCCGAGGTGTCGGAGGGTGGAGGGGTCTGTGTCAGTGATGCCGGGGTGTCGGAGGTTGGAGGGGTGTGTGTCAATGTTGCTGGGGTGTCGGAGGGTGAAGGGGTCCTGTGTCAGTGATTCCTGGTGTTGGAGGGTTGACGGGTCTGTGTCAATGATGCCGGGGGATTGGAGGGTGCTGTGTCTGTGACATAGGGGCGGATTGGAGGGTGCAGGGGTCTGTGACGTAAGGGGGGATTGGAGGATGAAGGGGTCCTGTGTCAGTAAGCCAGCCCGAGACAACGAGCGGTGTGTCAGGGGGAGAGAGGACGGCTGGAGGCGGGCGGGCACATAGAGCAGAGAAGGCTGTGATAGGCGGTTGCCAGGAGATGGACGCTGCAGGTGGGGCTTGTGACACACACGCCTCCTGTGACTCACCTCCCCTCCCGCCGCCTGTTACTCTGGACGCGGCTGGGAGGGGAAGTGAGTCACAGGACCCGCCCCCTCACTGAAGCCCGTCGGCAGTGCGGGGCCCCGGTTTTCGAACACCGGGACCGTGCACTGCCATATATTGCATGACCAGACCGCGGCCCGGTACCATTTGATCCACGGACCGGTGAACGGTCCGTGGCCCGGGGGTTGGGGACCACTGCTGTAAAGTATCCATCGTTTCAAGCTCACTCCCGTGATGGACTAACTTCAATACAAATTGGTAAACTAAACATGAGATTGTAGTCCATCACAGGTGTGAGCTTGAAGTGGTGGTTACTTTATAACACACACAGGGACCATGGGGAACAAAAGTAGTCACCCTCCAGAAGGAAGGACAGTGTCTGCACCAATTCAGAGATGATTTGAGGATCTACAGCTGAGTGATGCATAAAAATACATTTCAAGTACCTTTTAACTATTAATAAAAATGTAGCTTAAGATTTACCTTCTGAGTTTAGTGTCACTTTAGGAGACATTTATCAAGCGACAAAAATTAGATGCAAATCAGAGTGCTTTTGAGTAGGCAAAGTCTGAGACTATTCTTGTGTGTACTTGTGACTAATCCTGGAAATGAGACCAATTTTCAGCATGAGGAGACAGATTTTAGTTAACACATGAACAATGAATACGTTGTCGGGGCAGGTTTTTTTTCCATTCTAGGTACTTTAGAGCAGCTGAAGGAGGAATTAATCTCTCACTGCTCCTGTTTAGCATTGCCTTGCTATGGTTCAGAACTGATACTTGCCCCCTTGTGTTCTGGCATGTTTATGAATGTTGCTAAATGGTTATATTTTCCACTTAAAGCAATAAAACCTAGCGCTTTTTTGTGGTATAGTTGATCAATGTCTCTTATGTCCAAATAGTAAAAACGAAATTGTACTACAAATAAAATGTGAAAATTGGTTTCTGTGGAGAGGAGAGATTTCAATTCTTGTAAGTTCAGTTATTTTGTGCTTTTATAGTCTTGTAAGTTGTGTGTGGGTTTTTTTTAAATCTAATTGGAACACTGTACCTGATTTTCAGCTGTCCGGTGCAGAAAAAGAGCAGGAGCAGAATGAATGTTCCTTTCCGCATAGGAGATATCAAAGGTGATAGTAAACTAGAGAAGGAATTTCTGGACCAAGCAGCAGCACTTGGCATGCTGTCTCTTAAAGGACACAGGTAAAAAAAAAAATGGTTCATCTTCTTACTTCTTCTTCTTTTTTTTTTTTTTTAGTTGTTTTATTGTTCTCCCCCCTCCCCCTCCCTTTTTTTAAAAGCTTAAAGTTGTACAATTCCTTTCTTTGCAGGTGATTTTTTTTTGGGTCTCATATTTTGGGTACAATTACCTTGCATCTAACATTGTGGATAGATACTAGTGAGATCAGCCACTGGCTTCTCGTACTTTTTGAGAACTTCGATGGAAAGATCCGCCTGCTCAGTAATGAGATAGACACGCAGATCTCTCCCTAACTAATGTGTGGAGAGCTATTTGCCTGCCCTCACATTAGTCTGCTGACTTCTGGAATACCCTGTGGCACTCAATGTTTAAGATTGTAAAAAAATCTTTCTCGTTCACTAAGGGACACAAAGCCAAATATTGTCAGGTTATAATGCTGCCTACCGCAGGATTGTGCACTGGCAGACAAAAAAATTGGTAAACCAGATTCCTTGCTACACTGTCAGTGAGCTG
Organism: Nanorana parkeri; assembly: GCF_000935625.1. Classification (NCBI taxonomy): domain Eukaryota; kingdom Metazoa; phylum Chordata; class Amphibia; order Anura; family Dicroglossidae; genus Nanorana; species Nanorana parkeri. Next base: position 169,150 of record NW_017308379.1, on the reverse strand, counting down.
GTCTCCTCCTATGTGACGGCTATCTGGAGTGGCCTTTCCTCAGCCTAGCTTTGGAGTGCCCAACCCACACCCCACTGGACCGGACATTGCAGGACTAGTGTGGAAGTGACCTTTGGACACTGGTTTCTGCAATAGGTGTTTTTCGGACCCTGTCCTGGTAGCAAGCTTGGCATGGAATGTTTTTGCCTCTGCACCTGCCCTGTCTTTTTGGTCTACTCACAGTGAGCATTCAATCAGACTGAGCTCTGAGAGCGATCTCCAATAATTGCACCGTTGAATTTCCCACTTTCCACCAATTTTACTGTAAAATGGGGTAATTCAGAGGGACCAAGTGCTGATGTCACGTGCTAGGTGGAGCATTGGGCACACTTTCTCACCAGTCAACGTAGTGGAAGTATCACCCCCTTCTGCTGCTCCTACTTTGCAAAAGAGGCACATGGAACTCCAATCTGGTCTGTTCCCACTGCCGATCAACAGTGACACTGATCACCTCCAACTTTCAGACCCTTATTGGCTAGCAGCTGCCTGGGTTTGTGAGCACTTGAAGCCTTGGCTTGTACTCTTAAGTGAGATTGCAGTGTGTCTATCTAGACACAGGATGGACCTGCTGCAACGGGTGACCCCCAGCTCAAGCTCTCCTAATAAAAAAAAAAAAAAAATCCCTGCCCTTATTCATGCGGTTTGTACTACCCTTCATCTGGAGAATTAGCCTATGGGTCTTTTAGAGTCCTACAACTGTAAAGACCTTACACCCCACTACACCTGCAATTCCAGGTAATTCTCTATGCAGACTACAAGCACACTGTAAGGGTTCCCGACCCCACCTGAGCATGTGTTAGAACTGTTCTACTTTGGGAGGTCATTTGTTACATGATGGTCTATAACCACGGTGGATATGTCAACGACCTTTAACAGGGAAACTACTAGGCTTACCCTTTTTAAGGATTTTGCTGGCCAACAGTTGGAATCCCTCTTTAACACAAAACCAATTGAGGGAAATTTATCAAAACTGGAGCAGACAGAATCGGGAGACGTGGCCCATGGCAACCAACCAATCAGCTTCTCTTTCTTTTTCTAGGATTAAGTGAATAAACTGAAGAGAGGAGCTGATTGGTTGCCATGTACAACTACTCCAGTTTGGCCAAATATAGTTTTTGTTTTTCTATGCAGTTCTTTTACTAAAAATTATTTGTGTTTCAGATCTGTGGGAGGAATACGGGCTTCACTATACAATGCAGTAACTGTGGATGATGTTGAAAAGCTTGCAGAATTCATGAGGCACTTTAAGGAGACTCACCAGTGAAGAGCAGACCTGCACAGTTTTCTGTCTTTTATCTTTGTATCACTACTGTACAAAATATGGCACTTCAAATATAAGCTATTTTCATAATGTATAAATCCTCATTTGTAAACCTAGCTTGTTTCTTTTGTATTGAGGTCAAACTATTCTCATTTTTTCTTTTTGTTTCTCTTTGGTTACTTTTTGGTGTTGTGATTGCACGCCTATATTTCTATGCATCTGGGTGTGTGGGACCATAGTGTGGCCTTTTGGATGACTGTTGAAAACCATAGCGGTAGTAAGTGTAGCTAGTTCACTTTGAGATGCGTAGCCATTCTAAAGTAAACCTGTGAGTACAGAAATGAGTGCTAGACTTTTAGGCTTGCCATACTAGAACCGATTTCCTCCAACACTAACAGTGTGTCACTCGAGTAATCCCGCTGTTTACATTGTATTCTGACAGGTGCCGGCGGCACCTGTCAGAATTCCCGACAAGAGCGGGCAGCTCATTGGCTGCCGGAACTAAACGATCAAAGATTTTCGGACTGGCTCCTCCGTTCAGCTGATCGAAAGGGTGCCCTCGGCGTCACACACTGTACAAATTTCGTCCGACATCCGAACAGTGTATGGGCACCTTAATGCTATTGCTAGTTCCTTGATTGTCATACTTCTACTCAAGCTTTACTACTTGGCAAGCCAGACACTTTGTATATGGAACAGAACTTTTTTGGGCTTGTGACTCGTGCAAGCTCAATTAAAGGCACAGAAATAGATATTCTGTGACTTCTTACAGATGGACATTGTGCTAATACCCTACATTGTCAGTCTTTTCTCCACTATCCTGTTATATCAGTTGTGCAAGGTGTTTAATTGTGACTGCACAGTTCATTGGGCCCAGGATTTTACTGTATTGCTTAACGCACTCCATAAAACAGATCTGGTCTGACCCGCCACCTCTCTTCCTCAATACTAAATGTTTGAGTGAGGATGATGGTCATGAGGGGTGTGGTCATTACTTGGCTATGTCATCATAGAGCACTGTTTTTTAGGATAGGAGGCACATGTCCTCTAAAAGCAAAAGCTATTTTAAGTGAACATCTGTTTAAAAAAAAAAAAAAACCAATTCAGTTGGGCTTTAAGCAATGAATCTGAAAGATAAACATGATATCCAGTTAACTTGTAACTTCTATAGGAAACGGTCAATGGCAGCAACAGTATTTCTGTCCCAATGGGTTTGGACTGGTGCACACACATCTGCGGCTGTTGGTGTATCCAGGACATGAATTAATTGATTTTTTTTTTTTTTTTTGATCCATTCATTCATCTCTGTTTACCTGAAATCTAGCTTCATTATGAGCCGGCAGACACCAGCTAACAGTAATACAAACAGGCTTGCAGTGAGAATGCTTGCTCTGTAACCTTTCACCAGCCATTTAAGCATATTTCAGCCACTGTTGGTGGGGTTTAGGTGTTTTTACAGAGGATTCTTGGTGAAATTCACTAGGAGTCCTAAGAGTAGAGTAGTAGAAAGTAACATGGACTTGCGGTACTACAGAGTGATGGCAGTTGTTGCCCTGCTGTGCCTACCATCCAGTCCATACGGTATATTTGTATTTTTTTACTTTTATATATATATATCTTTTCACTGGTACAAGTTGCTGTATAACTGTTTATTTGGCTGGAGTTTTTGAACAATGTGCTTGTTTAGTCAGACCACATCTTTTTTGTGTAATACTGCATTTTTTCTTTTCTTTTAATTTTGTCTGTAAATAGAGGTCAAAATGTATTGTCTTGAGACAATTTAATGTACTTGCATATTTTTGTTATGCAAAATGAACAAAATAAAATGTCTTATTGTGCAAATTCCTTTTGTGTGTTTTTTTTTATCCTATTAGCAAATTGTGTTCATTGTGGGTATAGGACAGGTTAGGTAGATAATAACATATGAATGTTTGTGCAGAGCAGACTGTACTATTGTCAACAGCATAGCTGTAACCTGTGTGCATCTTAAGGTGCCAGACACGGCACGATTTCTCGTACGAGAATTGCGGGAAATCCCGCGATGGTACGATAATCATGCAGTGTATGCAAGGTGTGCAACCGTTTCTACTGTATGGTCGCACGTCTTCCGTCGAACCAGCATGCTAGAAAACCCGCCGAGAATCGTACGATTCTCGGCGAGTTAGTGGCCTGCATGTTCGACAACTGCCGAACGGGCCGGTGTGCGCACACTGCCTGTGTGCAGTCATCGTAAGCCCGCCCCTCGGGGGGCGGGATTGCGATCGCAAGTATGATCTGCCTGTCCAAGATGGGCAGATCGTACGTTTTTTAATGTACTTTACAACCCTCGCAAGACAAAAGTCTTGCGAGGGTTGTAAAGTGTATGGTCACCTTAAGAGACCCCACAGCCAGCATCTTTATTGCTGATAAGTGAGCTTGACTATAACCTCAGCAGAGTTGGTAGACTGGGAAAGCAGATGATGGGGGTCCCTGGACAGACCACATCATGGTTTATGTTCACACCGTGTTTCCCCAGCCTTGTGGTTGTCTGGGAGAATGCCATATCTATGAAATGTCAGTTGCATTCTGGGTATGACACACCAATGTAGATATTTGCTAGTTAGTACATTATACAGTAGTGTTGGCTGTCCTGTTGCACCTTGCATACGTAGAACAGCACATAACTAGGTATATGGTCTCCTTTTTGTAGCACAGACTAAAGGCCCATTCATATTTTGCATCACACGCAATAACTCTCATGCATACCGTAGCTGTAAATGAGCCCTTTTATATTTTCCTTTTAAGAATACATTTATTTGAGAAGATATGGTGTGGCTGGCTTAATGACCCTGCTTTTAGTCCTGCACAGACTCTGGAGATTAAAATCCTCAAATTTAAGTGGCTGTATGGCATCTCCTAAAATATATGTCGGTAATTTGAACATTAATCTCATAGTTACACTTCCAAATGCTCCCCCCACTTTTTGTGTAAAAAATATAGGTTTTGGGCTATACTCGTCATATAAGACGAGTATAGCCCAAAATAATGTTTAAATGCACCCACTAACATCCATGGCGGTATTCCCGAGTGTGGCTCGGGGGTAATTTTCAGTAACATAAGCAGTAAACCCGAGCCACAATCGGGAATACAGTCTCTTACCTTGTCTACGATCCCCGCTGTGTCCTCCGGCTGCTGCTGAGTCAGTCACGGCAGGCTTTCTATTCATTAATACAAGCCTGCCGTGATTGACTCAGTGCTGAGCCAATCAGTGCTGAGCCAATTCATTAATACAAAGCCTGTATGAATGAATAGAAAGCCTGCCGTAATTGGCTCAGCGCTGAGCCAATCACGGCAGGCTTTCTATCCATTAATACAAGCCTGCCGTGATTGCGCCGCAACCCGTGATGCTGCCGTGATGGCGACCCGTGATTGCCGTGATGGCGCCGCGACCCACTGCAGAAGGGCTTGCGACCCACTTTTGGGTCGCGACCCATGAGTTGAGAACCACTGCTGTACATCATGGCTATGTTGGTAGTTTTCATACATGTCTAAGAAATTGGTTGCAGACCGCATATCACTGTTGTCATGTACTGTACTTTTTATTTCTTTTCTCTGTAGAACAAACTATGGAAAAACTGAATGGCTTTGTTCTCAACATTAATAAATGGAAACAAATTTTCAGTGCATATAATGTGTGAATCAACCACATACAGTGTATATACAAAGTTTACACACCCCTGTAAAAATGACAGGTTTTTGAGATGCAAAAAATTTCAGGGCAAGATCAATCACTTCAGAACTTTTTCCACCTTTTTAATGTGATGTAAAAAATCTGTACAATTCAGTTGCAAAACAAACTGAAATTGTTTAGTTGGGTTTTATAATTGGGGACATGGCGGTGTTCAGAATTAACCAATCACATTCAAGCTGATGTTGACTAGTAGTCAGTACACACCTGCCATCAGTTAAAGTGATGGATTAAGCCCATATAAAGTTCAGCTGTTCTAGTCTGATTTTTCTGACAGTTGCCTTTTAGGGCTTGTTCACACCATGTGCGGATCATGTCCAGACCAGATAGTTTGTTCCCGGACCTAAAAAGCATTCCAATGTATCCCTATAGCAGGGTTCAAAATTTCAAGTCCTGAGCTACTAGCCAGGCCTTAAAAGTTACTCACCACCAGTTGCCCCTACTCACCAATTGCGAGGGGGCGAGTGGAAATTTTGAGCCCTGCCTATAGTATTGATGGGCTCTGTTCACACCAGCCCAGTCAGTTCTAGACCAGACAAAAAATACTGCTTGTTTCAATTTATCTGGTCTGGAATGCATGGAAATGCATCATAAACTCAGTGGACTGTAATCAAACAAAACAAGCGATAAAATCGCAGCAAAAAGTAATGCACCTTGTTCCAGATCTGGTCCGGAAAATGGTGTGAACCAGGCCTTATAGCAAAAGCCATGGTAAACATAGAAGCATCAAATTGATCTGATTGTTGGAAGGCATCAGTCAGTGGGGTAGGGTTGCAAGACAGAAGCCTTCTCTTACTTACTAAACATTGAAGCTCAGTTATATTTTGCAACCACCTACATAATGTGTGAAAAAACCATGCGGGAAAATCTTATGGTCTGATGACACCAAGGTTGAACGTTTTGTCTATAATTCGAAAAAGTATGTTTGGCACAAAAACAACATCAAAAGAACACCATACCCACAGTAAGGCATGGTGGTGGTAGCATTATGCGTTGGGGCTGTTTTCCCTCAGCTGGAACTCAGGCTTTACTCAAGGTGGAGGGAGTTCTTAACTGTTCCAAATATCAGTCAATTTTGGCCTCTGCTAAAAAATCTTAAAATAATATTCACCTTTCAGTCTGACAATGGCACAAATCAACAAAATAATGGCTTCACCAGTAGAAGATCAATGTTTTTTTAAATGGCCCAGGCAGAGCCAGGACCTGAATCCATTTGAAAATCTGTGGGTTGACCTGAAGTGGGCAGTGCACAGAGGATGCCCTCACAATGACAGGTTTTTTTGTCTGGCATTTTTACAGGGGTGTGTAAACTTTTTATAGTCACTGTAGGGGAGAATGGGATTTTCACTTTAAAGTACATGTTTTTTCAGTAAAATTAATGTTTTACAGCAGGAAACAGACAAGTGGAAATGACCACAGCATTGAGAATGATTCTTATTTTTACGCAATGAGTCTACTTTTTTTTACACCACCATTTGAAAATGAATTTGTGAGGATAAGGCACCTGTTGAATGTGACAAGTGTTAAACCATAATTTGTACTATTGGAACAAAATTAACTTTTTTTTTTACTTTTTTTTGTTACTTTTAAAAAAAACTTTATTTAAATTTATTTTGTATCTGCTCTGTCCCAAATGAGGCTTTGGGGGTGATTTACTAACCTAAACACACGCACGCACCAGGTGCGATTTTCTTTTTATCACAGCAAAGCGTATTTATCAACCAAACACGAGCAACGTGTCACATTTTCACGCCGTTATGGCGCGTTTTTATGTATTTACGTACGTGCGCGTCATGTAGCATGCGCCATAGGCTACACGCCGCTCTAATAGCGGCATGCAAGTCTCTAAAAGCATATTTCCACTAATGCCATATATGGAAAAATCATGCACATGATGCATATATAATGCTGCTTCACAGTTTAGACAAAAATGGTTAGCTCATGCATTTACATTCCTGCATTCATCAACGCAAGCAACACAACGTAGAGCTAATTTACACAACATCACCTTGCAATTCATGCAGGGCTTTGCACAACACACCTGCTGGGTGTGTACACACTACAAAGGTGTCTAGATTCCACCAATAGATCATGCTGGGAGGGAACACACTACAGAGGTGTATACTTGTTCGTGGCGTGTTTATAAGGTTAGTAAATCAACCCCTTTGTGTTACTGGATGGGGTCTACAATGCTGTGTCCAAAGGCATTTTGGTAGACCTTTTACATGTAAAATATTTTAGAATGTATGGCAAAAGGAACAAATGTTTGAAGCTGGAGCAGCTTGGCATTTGGTTCTGAGATCCTAACAGTGTTAATTTAGTCGACTAATAATTTTTGCCATCGTTTTCATCAACAACACTTTTTCAGTGACAAAAACTAAATAAAAACTAAGTTATGATGACGAAAACTATAACGAAAACATATTGACATTTTTAGTCGACTAAAACTAGACTAGACGGCTACTAGGTTAATATAAGCAATGGTATTACAGCCAATATAGTTTTTCATTTTAATATTTTAGACTTGCACTTCTGCTTGAAAGAATGTCATATGCAAGTTGTTATAATCAATGCATATCTAATTACTGGTCCTTTGTTGAAAATACTCAATATTATTGTTTCTTTATAAGACTTGGTTTAATCTAATTTTAAGATAAAGATATGTTCTATATTACAACAGAATCTGTCTGCATTGCATGTTCAAACCTTAATATCATAAGTAATAACAGGTTGACAGATGTTTACTCCAGGAGTATATAATGAGATTGAAAATTCTTGAGAAATTCTTAAATTACTCTTTAAACCCACTAGATTTTAGTCGACTAAATCTGCTGTAGATTTAGTCGACTAAAATCTTATATTTAGTCGACTAAATCTAGACTAAAACAGTTCAGATGACTAAAATATGAAAATGTTAATAAAAAATATGAAAATGCAATTTTAGAACTGTGCTGTTGAAAACAGAGGCATTAAATATCACCATGTAATTAAGCAGCATTTTAAGATGCGGAAGGCACAGAAGTAGGAATAGGCTATTAAGGTACCCATAGACATAAGCTGTTTTTAGCAGGACTGCACGACCATCCTCCTGCTTACATGCATCTCTAAATAGGAGAAATATCTTGCCACTGCATTTTTGGAGTAACTTGCAATCAGTCATGGTGGACATTTCCAAATTCACATTTGTGTGACCAGACTATACTGTACATACTGTATATATTATGATTTTTAACTATAAAGATGTTTTAGGGGTTGGGTATGGGCACACATCCACCAAAGTCACTGTGTTAAAGGATATATTCTTGCTTTATTTAAAGTTTATTAGATATGAGGTCCACCAAGCAAGAAACCCTCTGATGCATGTGTTATAAATAGCGCTTGGCCTCTATCAGTAAAACCCCTCAGAGAACAATGTGTTTGGAGGTAATACACTGTATGTTAATATAATTTGAGGAACACAAGGATATACTATTATTACTTTTGAAATCCGATGTACTAAACAATGAAGTTGATTAAATCTTTGTCAAGTCAAGCAGAAAAATATAGAAACTTTTCAAACGATCCAGATTTGGATCACTTTACACTTTATTAAATCACCTATCAAGAAGACATTGAAAGCCGTTTGCCTCCTTTTCATGAAACTTACAGTATTACAACATTTATTTTAATTGGTTAGATTTGTGCATCTTCTTTGTTCTTAGAGGAAGAAGCCAAGCTGATCAAGATGCCCAGCTGCCAAGAGTATGCTTGACCATGATACTACAGGTGCATGGCACACCTGACAGCATAAAATGAACAGTACAAGGGAGCCCTTGGGATTCATGTTAATTTAAGACATCTTTATTTTTTTCTAATCATTTTTTTTATTTAAGAAAGTTTTTCACAAAAGACAATTACAGCAATGATCAATAGGGTTACAGAGATGATTAAATGCTTGCGTCAAAGGTACACATATAACATAAAACATTGACAATCTTTGTATATAATCTAATTTCCAGCTCGTGAGAACAACATCATATAACATTACAGACAACCAACAGATACTCAGATGTGGAGGATCGTATGGAGAGGGATAGTGCCTTTGAAGTAGCGTGCATAGAGATCTTGGGGGGGGGGCATTTTACCCCTACCCATAGAATGCAAGGCTTGTCAATAATTCCAATTAGTGGGCAGGTGCGGGTGTGGTGGAGTGGCCCACTATGGTTCTGCGTGTGGACTCCCACTCCCAACACCCCAGGCGTCGTAAGGCGTGTATACCTCATAAGGTGAGCAGGTCTATGGGGGCGATGAACCATTAAGGCAGGATATTTTGCCCGCATATCTGCGGGTACATGTGCCCTCCATAAAAGAGAGAATGTGGAACCCCTTGGCAGGGATGAACAAAGTCCAAAAATCGCAGTACAAAAGGATAATCCAATCGAGGAGTCAGGTGCAGTTCCGGGTCGTGGTGGGCAGCAAAAATCGTAGTCGAAGGGTCAAGCAAAAGGGTCGGTAGCCGGGAAGTCAAATCAGAAAAAATTGAGGATACAAGTCCTGTGTGGCCGCGCTCTCCTGAGGGGTGGGGGGTTGTTTTAGAAGAGGGGATCTGACTTATCAGAATTTTATGGTTGAGTGGGGGCTGTATGGGGGAGGATGGTGTGGAGGTGGGGGTGGCGTGCGGCTTCAGATCAAAAATGGACCGGGGTGTCCACTTGGTATTGGTGTGAAACAGAAAAAAACAACAGAGTCTGAGGCGCGACTGCCCTTGGAGATTAGGACAGGTGAAGGTATAGTGAGTGTTAAATGGGCTGAGGCCTGCCGGTAGATGCTGCCCGGGAAGCAATTTTTGTTAATATTTTTCCTCCCGCAAGATGTTCAATATCAGGGGTGGAGGGAGAAAATAAAAACAAAAACAAACAGGTGCACATGAAATAGAGGCAAGTAGAACAGTGTGTGGTGTATATATCAACTCACCGCGAGGTTCTTAAGGAGGTGTAATCATCGACGACGGGATTCCTGTTGGGGGTAGCGTCCGGCAGCCTCTTCGGGACTGGGTGCAGGGATTTCAGATGCTGGGTCGAGGTGTGATTGGCATCAGATGTCTGCGTATGGGACGTGCTGCTGGGCTGCTGGACTAGGTGGTGATAGATCGGGTCGTGCTGTTTAGGCGGAGCGTTGGGATGGTGAGGGCAGGATGTCACCGACGATGGTGTGGTCTCTGGATTGATCCTATAGGCGGCTGGCTCCGGGGTCTTGATTGGAGGTGCTGATGACTGGAGCTGCAGGGTGATGTGGTGCCGGCGGGAGGGCTGATGGGCGGCCGGTGTAGTACTCGGAGGGCCGTGGGGAGATCCTCTCAATGACGGTTCCAGTGGCCGTAGTAAGAGGGCGACGTGGTGCCGGACGGAGATCCGAGGGGCGGAGGAGCTGCCGGGATGTCGCAACGGACGGCTGTGTAAGAAAGTGTTGTCCGTGGGGAGGGTGTGTCTCCTATGTCCAATGGGAGCGGAGGTAAAGTCCCAATGAGACAGGCGTGGGTGTTAAGGCAAGAGCCGTATGTCAGATGCTGCAGATGGGACGGGCAGTGGAGCGCGGTCTCCCGGGGTGGATGCCCTCAACGTACCCGTGTTGGTATAGAGTGTTCCGAACACTCAAAAAGGTTCAGGTGGTTAAGAGTTAGAGGCTGGCAATGCGTTTCGAAGAGCATATCTTCTTATGCGTAACTGGGGGCATAGTTCGCTCCCATGGCTGTGCCCTGGGTTTGGAGATAGAATTTATTTCCTCTCTTTCCTTGATAAATTCTATCTCCAAACCCAGGTCGCACTATGCTTGCTCCTTCGCGCATGCGCACCCGGCGCGCGACCTGCGCACTGGCCACACCAGCGTCAGATGCCCTGCCAGGGGGAGGAGGAGGAGCTACTCGTGCCCGATGCCCGCGCCTGCGAACCTGACAAGGAACGGCCCCCCTGGGTCCCTGACACCCATGTAGGAGAAATCTGGCTGGGTGAAACGGTATGCTTATTCCCAAGATCTGGGAAATCGAGTTGTGTATTTGGGTCCAGTAGGGTTTGAGGAGTGGACAAGACCAGAAAATATGTGAGAGAGTGCCCTGCATCTTCTGACATCTCCAGCAGGTGTCAGAAATGGATAGACAGAACTTGTGTAGGAGATAGGGTGTCCTATACCAAAAGGTTAGGATTTTATCATTGGTTTCCTAGTGCGACTACTTATCGAGCTTTTGTAGACTCCTAGGCAGATATCCTGCCAGGAATCGTCCGATAAGCGCATGTCCAACTCCCTTTCCCACCTGCTACGGAGATTTATGATGCGGCTTGTGTCATTTGAGTTCACCTGGGCGCACAGCCAGGAGACTATGTGTCTGTTCGGTCCACTCCCCATACAGGCCTTCTCAAAGGGGGTCGGGTTCCTCCCAAAATTCAGTTTCCTACATGGGTCATTCAAGTAATGTCACGTTTGGAGATAAGACCACCATGGAACTACCCCTCGGTTAGTGTATTCAGATAGGTCATTCTTGTCAAGAAATCTTTGGGCCTTGAAGAATGTCGTTGCTCTCAGTGTAACCTCCAGCTTCCAGATTCGGAGGAAGGGCGTCGTGCTTCCCGGTGTGAATTCCTCATTTCCAGATAGTGGGGTCAGTGGACTGTCGTGTGTGGTGACTATTCCCTTGTTACGTAGGCACGTAAGTTCTAGAAGGAAGTAGATGGAGAGACCCTCCGCACTCCTCACAGCAGTCCCGGCCAGATAAGAAAAAAGTGGTGCTCGCAGTGATGAATTACCACGGATGGCGCCGTGCAAACACAGGAAAGTCAGGAAATCACCAGCACTCAGTAGTAAAGATAAATATGTCCCTTTTATTGGACAGAAAGCATCACAGACACCCAATATTTGGATGTCTGTGACGCTTTCTGTCCAATCTAAGGAACATATTGATCTTTACTACTGAGTGCTGGTGATTTCCTGACTTTCCTAAGTTCTAGAAGGGTTGCTCTTATTAGGAGATGGTCAAGCAGGGGTAGAGGGTGCTGGCGGTCCGTCAACCAGGTGATGGAGGATACAGGATTTCAGTAGCGATCTGGCCAGTCGGGGTGGTTTATCTCTCCACAGGAAATGCGAGATCTCGCGGTCAAGGTTTTGAAAGAAAGATCTTGGCAAGGTTATTGGGATGGTCTGAAATTAATACAACCATCAAGGTAAAATGTTAATTTTAATCAGTGCTGCCCAACCAAACCATGTGAAGGTCAGGTTTCGCCATTTTCTGAGGTCTGCATTGATTTTCGCGTGAAGAGGCAAAAAGTTTAGTCAGTATAGGTCTGATAGATTGGCTGGTAGGGCTATCCCTAGGTAGGAAATAGAAGTAGATTGCCACTGGGGTATAGTTTTTTTAGGGCATTGGCATCTCTCGAAGGAATGGATACATTCATTACGGCAGATTTGGTGAGGTTAATACGCAAATTAGAAAGGGAGCCATATGTCTCGAATAGTGTCATTAGGCGTGGTAGGGATTCACGTGTATTTGTCAGGAAAAAGAGCATATTGTCCACAAATGCGGCTAGTTTATGGTGGTGAGGTCTTACCGGAACTCCCCAAACTCGGTGGTCCAGTTGGACCGTTTGGAGAAATGGTTCCAAGGAGAGGACAAATAGGGTAGGGGACAACTGGCAACCTTGTCTCGTCCCGTTCCCTATTGTGAAGTCCTGAGAAAGGGCGCCTGTGGTCTTGACCCGAGAGTATAGAGCCTGAATCCATCCCAGCATTCTGCCCTGAAGGCCTACATGTCTGAGTACTGCAAAGAGGAAGCCCCAAGCTACCCTGTCGAATGCCTTCTCCGCATCTGTGGATAACATCAGTAGGTCAACATCTTTGATGTTGGCCCAATGCAATAGGTTGATCGCCATGCTTGTGTTATCTTTCGCCTCACGACCGGGAATAAATCCAGATTGTGAGGGGCTGATTAAGTCTGGTAGATGCGGGAGAAGGCGATTCGACAGGATCTTCGCAAATAGCTTGAGGTCCACATTTAGTAGGGATATTGGCCTGTACGAGGAACAGAGCTGTGGGTCCTTCCCTTCTTTCGGGATGACTGTGATATAGCACATATCACAGTCATCCCGAAAGAAGGGAAGGACCCACAGCTCAATCCACCACCTACAAGTGCTCTATCAGCACGATAGAGCACTTGTAGGTGGTGGATGATCGTGGTCTATGGAGTTGAAGGCTTTCAGGAAGTGGGGGTTTAATAGCTCTTGGAAGAGCTTATAGTATTGTGAGGTAATCCTGTCTAGACCAGGGCTCTTCCCGGGTTTAGTTTGGGCAAGAGCTTGAGTTAGTTCTTCGCTGGTGATAGAAGTCTCTAGGGTACCTACAATCTGGGGGGAGAGTTTTGGCATGTGGGGGTCTAGGATATACGAGTCAATTTTGTTAGTCTAGGAAGAGTCCGGTTCAGTCTGGGGGCGTTTAGGGGAGATGTTGTATAGAGACTGGTAGTATTCCTTGAAGCTGGCAGCTATATCAGGGGGTTAGCTTGTTGGTGTTCCCTCTGTTCGTTTGATGCAATGAATGTGTGAAGCGCCTTTGTGGGATTTAACTGCTCTCGCTAATAATTTGCCACATTTGTCCCCTCCCTCATAGTAGAGTCCAGTTTTTAGTGTAAAAGCTAGACGGATTTTATAGCCAATCAGACGACGCAGTTCATTTCTCGTATCTGTCAGTTCCTGTAGAGAGGCAGCCGCGAGTTGTTCGAGTTTGGCAATACGTGTCGAGAGGGAGGGAATGGTGGCTTGCCTTTGGCGTTTCAGTTGAGCAGCGTATTCAATGAGTCTGCCCCTAACATACGGTAGCATTTGTGGGCTTCCCAAACAATCGTTGGGTGCGTGTCTTCTCTAGCATTGTGAAGGAAGTAATCCTGCAAGTCTGCTTTTATCTTGTGTGTAATAGCGGCGTCTGCTAAAAGGGAGGGGTTCAATCTCCAGGTCGAAAGCGGAACTTTCATCGATTGCAGGAGAAATCAAGATGTCAGTAAACTCCGCTATATCTGATCTCCGAAAAGACATCCTAGACGTGGGTCGCAGACTCAGTGCAGTGGAACGCGCAGGTGAGGAGAGGGATCACGCCCTAGGGGCATTGCAAGACTTTACAGCAACATCAGCTCGCACCATGATTGAGATGCGGAGGCACATTGAAGACCTAGACAATCGAGGCCGCCGGTCGAACATTCGAGTGCGGGGCATACCGGAGACGGTATCCGCGGAGGGTATCCACCTAGCCCTACAATCGATCTTCAACGGCCTCCTAGACCGCCCTCCGGAGTCCCCGATAGACTTTGTCAGGACACACCGTGCTCTTCGCCCGCGCCCAGCCCTGGATGGCCTGCCCGGGACATAATCTGTTGCCTGCAAAGCTTCCCGCTCAAAGAGGAGATTCTACAAAGAGCGAGGGCGAGATCTCTGATTCTCTATGAGGGCCATGAACTGCAGCTGTTTCAAGATCTTTCAGCCCTAATGCTCCAACAGCGACGTGCTCTCCGACCCTTGCTTGACCGCCTCCGCCACTTGGATATACCCTACCGCTCACGGGAATCTCGAGCGAAAAGCAACAAGTGAGAGAGTGCTAAGTAGGGGAGGATGTGTGCAGATTGGTTGCAGCCCTGTGGAATCCCAGAGGCTGACAACCAAGCACCAGGGACCCACATGAAAATCTGGCATGGATTGCCAGACATTGTGACAAAAGCAAAGGACTCAGGATCAAAAACCTTACATATGGAACACAACCTGGCCAGCTCACTCTGCTTTGGGGCGGGAGGAGGCATGGAAGTCAATGGCACCACAGCCACGCCACCCCTCCACATTGCGATCGCCAGCACCTGAACGCGTGGCACATAAATGCCTGCGTTCTGGTCCAGTGTGATCTGCAAAAAATGGCTCATGATCTACTGAGCACAAGGGGGCCCCATAACCATGTATTGCCCGGGGGCCCCATGTGTTGTCAGTCCGCCCCTGGGCCCATCCACATTACATGAAATATTGGTGTCTGCATAGGGATGCTTTTGGATCCTTGTGGAGTAGCTGCCATGATATGAAAGCTGTTATCAAGAACAGATGAGGTCTAACAGGTTACTAAAGTGGGCTCTCTATTTTAACTGTCTACAAATTTTATTATTTTGCTGATGGAATTTTCCTATCGAGGTTTTGCCTGTCCTGTCCATGTGTTGCAGCAACCAGCCAAAACTGCAAATCGTTTTTATTGCATAAGGGAAACTGCTTAGAGGTAATGTAATGCTAAGAACACAAAGAGCATAAATACTGTACTGTGCGACAACATAAAAACTAGGAACCGTGAACATGCCTACTCCTTAAAGAATGTGATAAAGGCGAGGGCAAAGTATAGTATGAAAAATGAACTTTCAAGCCACAAGCTGTCAAACTGAAGCAATTAAAACGTGTCAGGGCGATACGTGTTTGCACCATATATATTTATGCATGTAAGCACAGGATAAAGAAATGATTAACCGAGCCAAGGCTAATGTACAGGCTGTGAAAACCAACATAGGGAAATTGCATGAAGAGGTAATTTAGTGTTATGCAAATGTTTATAGAACAGGGTGTAGTGGTAGCTTCTGCTGAGCTTTTAAATTTTGGTCTGTTTATGCTACATAAAGCCATTGTGTATAATCAGCTTAAGGGTATCTAAATAATGAGATTAAGGATTGAGGATTAAAGGGAACCTGTCATTTACATTAAACCTAGATTGCGCCCCTGTGTACACCATTATACGTGTTTCCGTGAAGATGCTATCATCCTAACAGATGTATCCGCACTCTGACTGTAGAATTTATTTTTAATCAACTTTTAGAAAAGACAAATACATCATTTTTCCACATAATCTACTTGCTTTTCAATACACTTTGTCCATCTGTCAACAAGCTTTCGTATTCCCTCATTAAAAAATGTTTTAGGCTGCAAGCCACAAATGCACTGCTGTCTTCACTTCTTCATGAGAGGTGAATCTTCGTCCTTGTAGGGCGGCTTTCAGGGGACCAAAGCCACATAATCCACTGTCGCTCGTCTATTCGACAGAATCATTTCACGTGTACGCTCAATGTTGTCATTGGACGGGCGTCCGGCTCCTTCTTGATGGCACTTGTGCGACCTTCCTCGAATTTCTCTATCCATTCATACACACTTCTTTGCGACAAAACACTTTCTTCATACTGTGCACAACATCTTCGATAAATAACGGCACCAGGTACACCCTCAGACCACAAAAAATGAATCACTGCACGCTGCTCTTCTTTTGTGCAAATCACAAGTGGGGCATCCATTTTTTCTTGCACCGCAGTTACAAATGAACTGACGTAACATGTTCACACCTGCACTGCAGTGACTGGGGAGACAGTAGCCTTGAATGGAAAGCGGCCAACAGAAGTTCTAATATAACCAGAGTGCGGATAATTTTTGACTCACCCTCCTAAATATTTCTAAATGTTTATGAAAGTATGAACTGTCCCTTTTGTAGGGATGGATTATGCTCACTTCCATATTGGTCCATGAGTATATGTTATGGACAGCAAAAACATTCTGAACATGCATCACAAACTCTCAAATGAGTATCACTATTTACATTCATTTTAAGGTACACTCCAGTCTAACATGAAACTGTTAGGATCTAAACACACCGGCAGCACAGCCTAGCTGGGTGAGTCTAATTTTCATTCCAGCATTCATGCTGTGTGGCTGACCAATCTGCAAATAAAGTACTTTTAGCCTTCTGAATAGCCATAAAAGTGAGTTTGTGAGAAAACAAGACAATGGGCCTCTGATAAACTATCAGGGTGCGACATTAAAATAGTGTAGATTACTACATATTCACTAGTGCGACAAATAAACAATGGTCCGCAATGCAAATCTCTATTGAATGCTTGAAATTGTTTCATGAAGCTTAAAAAGAGGATGAAATAATGTCAGCACAAGGTCAAAAGAACCTGTGAAAGATCAGTTTGAAGGCACTTCTAATTGATTTAAAATGTAAGCTGAATGTACAGTACATGAAGGCATGCTCCATTCCACCCACAACACAAGCCCTTAGGCAGTCTCTCTCCTGTTGGCTCACACTTTTTGCCATGGCACTCTTTGCATGAAGCTAACCCTAAATAAAGCTCCCTGCTGGGAGTTGGGAGCGCATCAACATTTTGCTTTGCTTTTATCCCCCTGTCTCACTTTTTCTAAACTTCCATCTGTTAAAGTAGACTGTACTTACCAGTGGTGTGTGCCATTGCGAGCAAACCAATGTAAAGTGTTGTAGAGACTTTCTATAGCACTACTTTTAGGGCCCATCTAGATCTGTGCATAGAGGTGCGTGTTTTTGTAGGTGGGTGTGGTGTCATGTGTCACCGTGCTTTTCCTTAATGTGTTGATATGCATTTTAATGCGTGTTGATGCAGGTTTGCAATGCTTTTTTTAAAGTTATACTTTGTAGTGGAGAGAGTTAACAGCCATTGACCAAGGCTTTTTAATACCTGTTGCTAAAACATAAAAAAAAAAAATTGCATGTCTTTTGATGTATTGCTATTAACTTCTATGGTCCAGATTGTAAGCATTACTGTCCTGTGTAGGGCTATGGATGTTTAGGTATAATGAAATGCTAAATATTAAAGCCTCACTCCAGCTACATTTTGGATACAGCGGGAACTAATTACATTTTCTGCCAGGTTTTCATTTCTGCATGTGACCACCACTGAGAGGATTTTCCCTTACTTCCTGTCCTTGTTTGTAGAAATCGGGGGCTGCTGTTGTTATCAGGGCAGTAAAACACTGTGAGAAGTTCTAATCCGTTCCCACTCTACTAGAAAAAATTTCTTTTGACTGTTGGAGAGATTTACCATCACTTCCCAAACTGATCTTTATAATAGGGACTTTGACCTTATAAAAACCTAACACAGAATTCAGGTTCTGTATGTGAGGGAGAGCAAGTAGTCAGCGGTGGGTGTGTTTGGGAATAGCTCTCCTGCATCACACAGAGGGGTTCTAAGATTACCAGGCAACAGAGAGTAGAGTGCACTTCAGCAATTCCTCTATGAAAAACTCAAGTATTGAACATTTAGGCAGTGCACTCTCCCTCAATGTTTAATTATCAGTTTTGACTGCAATACACTTTTAACTTCAAATACCTTCTTAAACAATTACATACACATCCATGAACTTTATGAATCCTCTGTCACACGGCTCTGATGCCACCCACTCCAACCGGACCTAAAGGCATTTGACTTCACCTGATAGCACCAAGCAACCTCCTTGCCACCTAGATCCGCTTGGTCAGAACGAGTGCCGACATCCACTTCAGCACTGCACTTACTCCCTGTCACGATCTATTCGATCCCAGACAAGACATGGACATAGACTGTTTCTGACTCTGCCTTCGTCTCCGTATCACCCACACTTGGTGTGCATCGTCTGTACTCCACACACCAGCATTGAGAAGGACACACCAGCATTGTACTCCACACACCAGCATTGGACAACCCGATCCTCCACCAGGGCCACCTCTTGCTTAGTCCCCAGGATTCACAAGTAAGTCCTTTTTTCTATTTCCTGACATAGAGACAGGCAGTCTCTACAATACTTATCAGCAAGGTTATTGCGCTCTTGTGTTTCCATTGTATGAACTTTATGAATACCTTTTACCTAAACCAGCTTGTGAGTTACATTTATTGATCCTTCATGGTCCAAATGGTACTTGCTAATGAGCTAATCTGGGTGTTCTGCAACAGCTCAACTTTGTGAAAGAATGACGACTTTATCACACAGATGAAAGAAGTGACAGCAAAGCTGCAAACCATTGAAGAATAAAACCATTTTCCGCCTGTGACATTTGTGTCTCATCTAGAAGTTGTGTTTTATAGTGCGGGAAGATTAAATCAATATAAATTAAAGTACCCTGAATAATTTACAACCAATTTACCAAGACAAAGGCATTTGTTAATTGAATCGTTTAAACAACAAAATGCTGTTTTGATCTTAATAAGGTCAGAAAAACACACGGAAAGAGCAGCTTGGAGAAGCTGATTGGAAAGCCATTTAGTTCACAGGCTATAAAGTTTATTTATGAAACTGTATGAGTCATTAGGCAGAGCTGGCAAAGCCTGAAATCACTGAAAACACTGCCTGCCTTAGAAATAAATAAATAAGTCTGATTTAATGAGCATGCCCTTAATATTGGCATGCACAACACAGAGAAGTAGCATCAGTACTGTATGAATGGCATACCGTATCATTTAATTCTCTTCTGATGCTTTACAACTGATTATTCAGCAGTGTGTACTGAATTCAATGTTTTCTGCATTCTGCTAGACCAGCGTTTCTTAACCTTTAAAAGTATGCAAAATCGGGAGGCGCCCCAGCCTAAAATGTAATGGATATGTAGCGCATCCTCTAAGGAGCTCCAGAGAATAGTAGAACAGGTCTTCCAAGCATGTCTAGGGGATGAGAAGCAACAATTGTCCCAATAGCATTAACCGCCCTGTGCTTGATACTAATAGAGTTGGAACCCAGACCAGAGGTATGATGATGAAGAACTTTTATTACAACATATGAATTGGGAGAGAGGATTGAGGGCTTGAGACATCCATGGCAAACAGACAGACTCCAGACTCACTAGTCCCTTTCAGCCTTACTGTATAGAATCGAATACAGGCTGACACTAGGTAGATAGGGAGCAGTATCTTCAGTAGGAAAGACACCAGACTTGCTCCTGAGGTCCACTCTATTCCCGTCACCTCCAGCAGCCATCAGCTTCCCTGGTTCTCCTCCTTAATCAGTAGCCAAGGCCTCTTCCAGGCTTGAGGCCTAGCGAAACATTTCCTGCACTCTAGCATTCCCAACCCCAGGCTTGGCCTGGTGGCAGGCTGGACAGACCTCCAACCAGAACTAACACATGACTGGAGCCAGACTGAGCACCTGGCAATTCTTCTGAGTATATATGCCCTTATCCAAGTGTCCTCCTATTGGTCTCCCCACACTGCAGCAGAGTCATACCCTACTCAGGTAGGTACAGTCAATGCTGGAACACTTGGAAGTAACCAGATAAATGCCAACTAATTCAGCCAGACTATCTGCTGCTCTGGCAACACTAAATTACAAATAGCCACCTCACGAAAGGTGATGGGGGCTACAGATGCAAACAAAATGAGGTTCCTCCTTCACATTGAAGCCCTCCGCTTCAAATCAGGAGTCTTCCTTCACATCTGAGCCCCCCTTTTACTTCAGAATGCCCCCTTCTACATTTGAGTATCTCTTTACATCTGGAGACCTCTTTACATTAGGAGCCCCTTACATTCACATCAGCGCTCCCCCTCTAACACTAGAAGTTCCTCCTTCACATCAGGAGCCCCCTTTCATATCAGAGTACCTCTGTACATCAGTAGCTCCCGTTACATTAGGAGCCCCCTTCACATCAGGAGCCCCCTACGTTTATATCAGTGCTCCCCCTCTCACACTATGGGCTGCCCCTTGACATCAGAAGCTCCCCTTGACATCAGAGTCCCCTCCTTTCACATTGGATTCTTTGTGATACAGTGATACAATTATTATTATTTACATTTTTTTTTAATTTAATTGAAATATTGTATGAACTAATTAAATAATATAATAATCATACCTATGCATCTCAAAAATATTCATTTGTGCAGTAACATGTGTTTTTGACATGTAAGCATGAAAGGGCCCATTGATAGTAGGCACAGTAGGGAAAACCACCATACACCTAATTACAACAGGCATTTAAGGGGGATATGATCACCTTCTATAACTGCATAAATGGTCTATGAACCTGGTGGAAAATTTATCACTGTATTGATGACCTCCAAAGCTGCCACTGGTAGTTTTGGGTTCTCCTTCCTGTTTTGCAGTTACCGTCCCAGTTTTGAGCTCCAGCAACACTGACACTTCTTATAATGAACAGGCTTGAGTTTCTTGGGTAATTTTATGATTTATTGCTCAATGGTAGAAACCGAGAACAGCCAGATGACAACCTATGACCCATGTGAGCAGTCACTATTGTTATAGTGCTCCAACTGGTTCCTGTTTTTCTGTGTATGGTACCTGGATCTGTGGATGATTAATCCTGCTTACAATGCCCAGATGGCAGCTCCTCTACAACATTCTTCAGCAAGAAGATCCTATATCCAGCCCAGCTTCCATAAAGTATCTATTCCAGCCATAAGTTAGGTCTCAGAGCCCCGCCACATAGCACATGCTGAGACCCAGGCCTTGTCATCACATTGTCACACAGACCACCTCCCAAGAAGAAACCCAAGGAGAGAGAGCCTTTTGGGAAGGGGATCCCAAATATTTATCATCTCCCCCAACCAGTGAGCCTGATCAGGGATTGGTGCAGTCAGATACATATTCATAACCTTGCAGTTGACCCTCACACACTGTATGCTGGTGTCCCATCCCAGCATCAGGAGGAATCAATCAACTTACCAGGCTTAGAATGAAGCAGCAGAACACAGAAAAATAGATATCCAGCCTGGCTACAGTCTAGCAATAAACACACTTTATCACACTTTACTTTAAAAATAATAGAGACACAACTTCAGAAGGCAGGGTTGCTACATCAGTTTAAGGCCTATGATAAAGACAAGGGGGTACTTTTTGCACCTGGATGACGTGTATTAGCCACCACTTGCGGCGAGAGTTTTAGTAAGATAAAGTAAGAGTTTTAAAAATGTGGTATAGACT
This sequence comes from Nanorana parkeri, assembly GCF_000935625.1. Lineage (NCBI taxonomy): Eukaryota > Metazoa > Chordata > Amphibia > Anura > Dicroglossidae > Nanorana > Nanorana parkeri. Next base: position 147,390 of record NW_017308379.1, on the reverse strand, counting down.
TCCAGAGGAGTTAGTTCCAGCCAACTCTGCAGATTATTTCACAAAAAGGCTGCATGTGTTCCTACATGCACAGAATATAACTGGCTATTAATATTTTTTTTAATATAACACTGGAGATTGTTGATCCTGGAAGTATCAAACTGCGTTAGGGATCAGGATAGCAGCAGTATACAGTCCAGCTTATAGTACCATTCATTTAAAGTGTAGGGATGGCACTTTCTGAAGGGCATAGGGTGAGTTTCTAGACAGTAATTACGCCCAAGGAAATCCACATAACCTAAGTAATTTCTTCATTGTGTCTTACTCAGTGGTAGGCAATCTGGGCACTCCAGCTGTGGTGAAACTACAAATAAATCACTATCCATGGATGCACGATTGATGCATCCAGGGATAGTGATTGATTTATAACCGCATATAATCCTATCACATGATCCATGTCATACATAGATCCATTCTACAGTTTTGTCCTGTAGCTAGTGAAGCTTCCACAGATTGTTATCTCATAGTGGAGGTACATCAAAATGTCAATTCTAGAGATATAGATGTGTGCATTTCATTCTGTGAAACACTGCTAAAATTGTTTGATTATACACAATATTATACTGATTGGAGGCCTGGAAAATGGACCTCTCTTTATTTGACTCAGCATTGTGATATCAGATTTGCAAATAATTAATAAATGCTTGCATACACTATAAACTTTAAGTAGCAGTTTCTTTTTTATGTTCAAAGTAACACTATAAATCAAACAGGTTTATCATAACAGTAAACCCACACCCCTGAGCATGCAAGACAAGAAACCAACCAATACAAAAGCACAACAACACTTTCTTTCCTATTATTCGTTATCTGCGCCACTATGAATTATACACAATCCTTTTAAAGGATATAGTGTATGCCAAAAAATGAAACACAACAGTTGGTAAAACCCCCTAGAAGCACATGTGCATATAATGAAAAATGATGTCCCCCATGCCTGTAGTAGTATAAAATGGATCACACATTTGAAGCATATGGAATAATGACATTATCAATAAGGACAGATATTCATTGCAAAGGGAAATACCCTGACAAAGCTCATATGCCAGAAATATGGCAAAAAATAATATATCACCCAATAGTATGTAATGAAATAGGAGTTATAGGAATAGCCCAGTTCATGTGATAGTAATTATAGATAAACTACATACTCATGCCACAGAGACCCCCTCCCTAATCAAATGTTAAATGTTAAATACGCAATATATCTCACTACTAAATGGAGAGGCTTAGGCATAAGAGATCCTCAGCCATATATCACATGACAATATATACATGGCACAATATAATTAATTGAAATTCAAAAGAATCTCCCAAAAATATTGCAGTAAGCCAAATAACACTGTAAATAAGATAGGTAAAGGAAAGCCTTATAGAGCTAATTGTACATGTGCTCAACTGCGAATTGAGATGGCAAGACCAGAAGCAACAAGACCAGAACCAGATTGGATGTCATGGGCATGAAAAGGGCAGAAGTACTGACAGTGCCATTTGAAAAATAACTAAAGGCACTGAAATGCACAGAATTAATGCATATATTACGCCAAAAAAAAGGACCCACAAAAACTGCTGAGAATAAGGAGAATTAATACAACAGTACAAAAACCATAAATAAATACAAAAATGCAAATGTATTCTAGGTTCAGAAAATAGAGTTTTCACTGGGACGCTACACTCCCTAATGTATTTCTTGCTTGGCAAAGTGGCCCTAGAATGGCTAGTATTTTAAAAAATTAATATACAGGTGAAACTCGAATAATTAGAATATCGTGCAAAGTTCATTTATTTCACTAATGCAACTTAAAAGGTGAAACTAATATATGAGATAGACTCATTACATGCAAAGCAAGATAGTTCAAGCCGTGATTTGTCATCATTGTGATGATTATGGCTTACAGCTCATGAAAACCCCAAGAACCCCAAATCCACAACCTCAAAAAAGTAGATTATTACATGCAATCAATAAAACAAGGATTGTACTTAGAACAATATCGGACTTCTGAAAAGTACAAGCATGCATATGTACTCAGTACATGGTTTGGGCCCCTTTTGCAGAACTTACTGCAATTACTTTTGCACGATATTCTAATTATTCGAGTTTCACCTGTATATGGCAGTCTCTGGACGAGGGGACAGTGAGATCACAATCATTGATAAAAATAGTAGGCGTTCTCTGAATGACCATTCTGCCTGTGTTTTCAGAGCAGAGGGGAAGTCCCTCAGCTTGGCGCAATACCGGACCTGGAAAATCGTTATCTGGACTATGGTAGCTCTGACTGCTACAGTGCTTTACAGGATCCCTGTGGGCCAATCGGTTATAACATATGCTTACTAATTTTAACTCAAGCTGGACAAATGTAAGCAATGCATAATAATTCATACCTGGAGTTCAATTTAAGTAATAGTGAATTAGGTGCATGAATTATTATGTAACATGGTTGAATAACTCCAGACCAGGGGCAGACTGGGCCGGGGGGCAGGGTGGCAATTGCCCCCCGGGCCTCTCTAATGCATTTAAAAACGGCCGCCACCTTAATCACTTGTTTAATTTCTCCCCTTTTGGCTGCTGTATCGGCTAGATCTCTTTGGCTGGCTTTGACAGTGCCCTCATCAGTAATCGTGCTCCTCGGCACTCGGCAGCCACAGCAGCTTTCTCTGTCTAGTGGCCAGGGCTGCCGAGTGCCGACAGGACGTTACAGGCAGTGCTCTGCTCTTGCACCTGACGGGCCCCATCAAATCAGCAGAGGGGGGGGCCTGACAGCAGCACGAGCTGCCTGTAGTCAAGGAGGATGGTCCCACCCACATTTTAATGCTGCTGGATGAACTTCACTTGTGAGCAAAATTTTTATAAAGTCTCCGGTTTTAAATGCTCTACACTTTGTTATGTCTATATTCACACATTGTATGTCATGCTACCTGAATGAGAGGACACATTATCACTTGATTTAGAGGAGTCGGCTCTGGCTGAAAGGGGCATCCATCACATATATAAACTATCAGCACTGTAAGACCTGCCATTTGGGTCATAAATTGAGGTGAGCCTCCCCCCACAGTCGGGTGTGTGTCTGCAAGAAGGTGGAGGAGGACTTCATAAATACCGCACATTTTTAACTGTTTAAGCACTTGCTCTTGTTTTGGACACTGGACCATTTCTCACTTTACTGAGCATGTTTAAGTAATTGTTTGTCCTGTTTTCTGATACAATTTGGATGGTGGATATTGAATTACAGCATGTTACTGACACAGAGGGAGTGATATTAACCCCTTTAGGCTTCGTTCACATCATCAGCAGTGCGTTCCGGTTCCAGACCGGAACGCACTGCCCGCATTGCTTGGCCAGGAGGGGGCATGGCGGGCCATTGAAGTGAATGGCGCCCTAGCCACGCCCTGTGGCCGCAATGCGATCGACCGCATGGCAAACGCAATGCACATTGTGCCTGCAGTGCGTTCCGTGCTGTGCGATTGAAATAGTGCTTGCAGCATTTTGATCGCACGGAACGCACTGCAGGGACAATGTGCCTTGCGGTTGTCGGAGCAAAAAAGGGAGCTGGCTGGCAATGCGGGCAGTGCGTTCCGGTCCGGAAACGGACCGGAACGCACTGCTGATGGTGTGAATGAAGCCTTAGTGTGTTGCTATACATGCACATTATTTTGGATTGATTTCATACTTGATGCTTTATATGTGATACGTTTTTCTAATTACTTTTGATTTCATACGTGTTTTTGTTATATTATACCTAAGTGGGTATTAGATTTATTTAGGGAGTTTAAGCAAACGCATGACTTAGCAGCTCAGCACATTATGGCTATATTCATGGTCCCGCCCACTTGCCATGGTAACCAGTTGATTGGCAGGCTCTTCCCCTCCTTCCCTACAGGGATCCAGGCTCCTCTGCATTGAAGGAGGACAGGCGCCTGTCAATCAGCTCGTCACTATGACTAGGGGGGCAGGGCCATCCACTGGGCATACCTATCAGAATGCCTTCAGCTGCAGGAAGGACCGGAAACTTCCAGCACATTTGGCTCCAGCCCCTGCAGCGCCAACAGCCCATGGTATCAGGAGCAGGAGTCCTACCTAGAGGTAAGCTTCAAGGGGTAAGAGCTTAGCAGAGAGTAGGGGGATAGCAAAGTAAGATGAAGTAGTGTAGGAAAAGGGATGCAGGGGGTGCAGAGATGTACAGTGTAGGAAAAAGGATGCAGAAGGTGCAGAGCTGAGCAGTGTAGAAGGGATGCAGGGGGTGCAGATGTGAACAGTGTAGGAAGAGGGATGCATAGGTGGGCAGTGTAGGAAGAGGGAATCAGGGGGTGTAGAGGTGAGCAGTTTGGAAAGAGGGATGCAGGGGGTTCAGAGCTGAACAGTGTGGGAATCGGGATGCAGGGGGTGCAGGAAAGTATATGTGGGTGGGGCTTGTATTGCCCGGGGCCCCATGTTTTGTCAGTCCGCCGCTGCCTCCGCCCATCTCAGCTGCCACAAGCGGGAGAGGGAGACTGCAGAACTGCAATTGACCAGCTGCGGGGGACCTAAAGGGAGGTCCTGCACCATCACCAGCAGAAGAAGAGGTCTGACTCAGAGCACCTGAATCAGGAAATCAGATAAGAGTGGGTAAGAGTGCCTAAGTAATGGACATGCAGTGGATTTAGGCCAGAACCATGTAGGGAGCCTAGCAGGAGGAGAGTGCCATTCCCAAGCCAGTCACCCCTTTCATGGACTTCCTAGTGAGTCCTCACATCACCCGACCATTCACACTACCGTTTCATGGATGGCAGGTCAGTGTCAGGTAGGGGCAGAGGGAGAGGCAGAGCAGGAGGGGGGCCAAGTCGCTGCACCATGGGCCTCTGGGTTGTACTTGCCCCCTGGGCTAAAAGTTGCCAGTCAGCCCCTGCT